>NC_044283.2:215491-342991 GCF_004027225.2 Strigops habroptila
TCCAGGGACCCCCAGATGACACCCACAGACACGTCCCCCGGACACGCACACAGGTACCGCCCCCCTCGAAGGACCCCCAATCCAGGGACACCCCCAGGGACATCCCACCCAGGTACCCCCCTTATGATCCCCCCAGGGACTCAACCCTCAGGACCCCCAACCCAGGGACCCTCCATCCGGGGCCCCCCCCCAAGGGACCCCCAGATGGCACCCTATGGGCACAGCCCCCCCCCAGGACCCCCAGCTCAGGGATCCGCCCCCCAGGACTCCCTATCCAGGACCCCCTCAGGGACCGCTCCTCACCACGAGCTCCTGGGTGTCGGGGGGGGGCACCCTCCTGGTGACGGGGGGCTCCAGTTTTGCCAGCGCCCGGCTCAGCCCCTCCCGCGTCACCTCCTCGGGGCGGCGGGCGCTCAGCACCGCGCTGGCCTCCTGGCACCGGGACGGGACCGTGTCACCCCCGTGAGCACCCGCGGCGCCCCCGCCTCCCTTCCCACCCCCCCGGGTCCTGGCGCCATTCCCTGGCGTGCTCCAGATGTGGGGCCGGATCCAGATGTGGGTCCGGATGCAGACACAGCACCCAGGCGGGACTCGGGGGATGGGACATGGGGGCAGGAGCCATCCATGGGGTGGGTCAGGACCCATAGGAGGGTGTCAGGATGACTGAGGGGAGAAGGATCCATGGGGGGTCAGGATCCATGGGGGGGGGAGGATCATTGGGGGGGCGGGCAGGATCCATGGGGGGTGTCAGGACACATGGGACAGGTCAGGATCATTGGGGGGGGGGTCAGGATCATGTGGGGGGGGTTCAGGATCATGTGGGGGGGCCGGGGCCCCCCCCGCTCACCCGGAAGAAGCCCCTGAGGACCGGCAGATGCCCGGCACACGCTTCCCGTTGGGCTTCCGGCACCTTCTCCCCGACCTGGCACCGGGAACGGGGCGCTGAGGGCGGCACCGGGGCCACGTCCCCGCCCCCGGTGCCCGGTAGAGGGGGGGGACGCTCCGAGCCCCCGGGCCCGCACTCACCCAGCTGATGAGCACGACGCGGGGGGCGCCGGTGCCGGGCTCCGGGACGCGGCACAGCCCGTACATGACGCTGCCGGCCGAGAACTTCCCGGCCAGTTCATCCGGACCCCCGGCTGCGGCGGGAGGGGGGGTCAGGGCGGGGGGGGCACAGAGCGGACCCCCCAGCACCCTCCTGCACCCCGGGGCTCCCCGTTACCTCCGGAGTCCAGCAGCTTGAGATCATGGTGCTTCTCGTAGCCAAAGACGGCCCTGGGGGGGTTGTAGGGGGTTGGGGGGGGCACCCTGGGGACGGGCCCCGGGCAGTCCCGTGTCCCCCCTGTGTCCCCCCGTGTCCCCCCCGTGCCTCTGCCAGGCTGAATTCATGGAAGTGGCGCCGGCAGCATCCGCCCCGGGACAATGGGGCTGCGGGAAGCAGCGGCTCGACCCCCCCGGACCTTCCCGTGTCCCCCGGGGTTGGGGGTCCGGGTCCCCCCGGGCCGTGCTGGTGGGGCCCCGGCCGGGCATTCACTGTGGTTCTGCCACCTCTTTGCCTCCACACGGGCCCGATTACATGTGCATGCGGTGGCATGTGGCGGGACATGGCATGGCACCGGGAGCACGTGTGCGGCGTGGCAGGGCATGGGATGACATGGGGCACGGCAGGGCAGAACACAGCATGGCACAGCTGGACATGGCGCAGCATGGAATGACATGGAATGACATGGTAGGGCATGGCACGGCAGAACGTGGCACAGCAGCACAGAACATGGCAGAACATGGCAGGGCACAGCACAGCATGGCATGGATGTGGAACGACATGAGACATGGCAGGGCAGGGCAGAACATGGCAGGACATGGCACAGCACAGTGGAACATGGCATGGGAGGGCAGGACGTGGAACATGGCATGGCAGGGCAGGACACGGAGTGACATGACAGGGCATGGCAGAACATGGCAGGACACAGCACAGCAGGACATGGCATGGCAGGACACGGAATGACGTGGTAGGGCATGGCATGGAGGCACACGGGGATGTGGCACGGCATGGCAGGACACAGAATGATATGGGGCATGGCATGGCAGGGCTGAACACGATAGGACATGGCACAGCATGGCACGGCACAGCATAGTATGGCACGGCATGGTATGGAACGGCACAGCACAGTGGAACATGGCATAGCATGGCACGGCATGGCAGGACAGGGCAGGACAGGGCAGGACAGGGCAGGACGCGCCGGGACACGTCAGGCCATGGCGGGCCCCGCCGGCCGCACGCGTCCCAGTGGCGGGAGCCAGTCGAGCTCCGGCGCTGCCGGTTCACCCGGTCCCGTCACCCGCCGCCCGGTGGGGCCTGGGGGGCCACCGGCTGCAGCGGGGGGGACCTCCGCCGGGCCCCCCTCGGCGACCCCGGGCCCCAGGCGGCGACGCCGCTCCCAGCCCGGCGGCGGCGGCGGGACCGGGCGGGGCGGGACCAGGCGGCGGGTTCCCAGAGCGGCGCGGCGGGGCGGGGAGCTCAGCCCCCGGCCCGGCACCACCGGCCCCATGGCCCCGCCGGGACCCCGGTGCGCGCCAGACCCCCCGGCCCGGTGCCGCCGCTCGGTGTGTCTCGGACCGCCCCTCCACGCCCGCCCCGCCCGTACAGATGCCCCTTCCCGGTGCCTATTCCCGGTGCCTGCTCCCGATGCCTGCCCCCGGTGCCTGCTCCCGGTCCCCATGCCCGATGCCGGTGGCCGCTCCCGTTTCCCGCTTCCGCAGCCGTTGCCCGTTCCCGGTGCCCGCTCCCATTCCCGGTTTCCGGTGCCCGTTCCTCGCTCCCGATGCCCATTCCCGGTGCCCCGTGTCCGCCCCGGTGCTCCGTGCCCATTTCTGATGCCCGCTCCCGGTGCCCGTCCCCGTTCTCCGCTCCAAGTGCCCGCTCCCGTGCTCCGCTCCCGGCCCGCTCCCGGCCCGGTGCCGACGCTCACCAGTCGGTGCCGGCGCGGGGGTTGCCCACGTCCTCCCGCGCCGCCAGCAGCGCCAGCCGGTGCCGCTCCAGCCCCGGGGCCGCCATCCCGCGTCCCGCCGCTCCCGGTGCCGCCGCGCCAGCCCGAACCCGCCCCCGCCGCCCGCGGGAGGGACCGGCCGCGCCGGGCGGGGCGGGGGGGCGGCACCGGGCGCGGCGGGCGCGGGTGCGGGGCGGGGGCCGGCACCGGGGTGAGGGTCCCGCACTGGGATGAGGGTCCCGCACCGGGATGAGGGTCCCGCACCGGGATGAGGGTGCTGTGCAGGGTCCCAAACCAGGATGCGGGTGCTGGACACAGGATCCTGCGCTAGGATGTGATCCCAGAATCCCACACTGGCATGTGGGTGTTGTGCCAGCATCCAGCACTGGGGTGTGTGTGCTGTACTGGGTCCTGTGCTGGGATGCGGGTCCCACACTGGGACATGGGTGCTGTGCAGGGTCTTGTGCTGGGATGTGGGTGCAGGTCCCAGAGTCCCACCCCGGGATGTGGGTGCTCTGCTGGTCCCAGAGCAGCACGTGGGGCTGCAGGCAGGGAGCGAGCCCGGCTTGGGGTGGCCACATGTGCAGGGCCGCGGCGCGGGATGCTCAGCCGGGCTGGTGGAGGGGAGGTCCAATCCCATCCCTATCCCATCCCTATCCTATCCTATCCCATCCCATCCCATCCCCATCCCATCCCTATCCCATCCCATCCCCATCCCATCCCATTCCATTCCATCCCATTCCATCCCATTCCATTCCATTCCATTCCATCCCATTCCATTCTCTTCCCATCCCATCCCCATCCTATCCCATCCCATCCCCATTCTATTCCCATCCCATCATATCCCTATCGCCATCCCCATCCCATCCCACCCCATCCCAGTCAGGCTCCAGCTCCCACAGGACCATGCTTGGCCATGCCCTTATTTGGTCACGGCAGCTCCAAACCCCAATTCCTGAGGGATGGAAAACATCCGCTACTGGAATGGGGCCCCAGACAGGGGGGCGGCACTGGGGACACCCCGGTACAGCCACAGCTTCCATGGCCCCCCCGCCAAGGGACACATCTGCTGCGGCCACCAGCCCATAGAGGCCACCAGCCCATTGCAGCCAAGGGCTCCTGTGAGCCCCGTGCCCAGGGCCTGCGCCCACCCTGCCACGTGGCTGGGGTCTCGGTTTCACTGGCGTCACTGGTGACACTGGTATTACTGGTCTCACTGGTGCTACTGCTCTCACTGGTGTTCCTGGACTCACTGATCTCACTGGTCTCACTGGTGTTACTGGTCTCACTGGTGTTCCTGGTCCACATGCTGGAACACGGGGCAGTGCTGGAGGCTGGTGCTGTTACTGGTGTGACTGGTACGTACCGGAGCGCCCTGGTGTGACTGTTTCCGCATGTGCACACTGGTACTGGTGATTCACACGGGCGTGCACTGGTGTCACTGGTGGGGGCGCTGGCTGTACCGGGATTCTGGTCTGCAGGGGCTGAGCAGAGTCACTGGTCTCACTGGTGTCACTGGTGTCACTGGTGTCACTGCTGTCACTGCTGTCAGTGGTGTCGCTGGTGCTGCTGGTGCTGCCGGTGTCACTGGTGTCACTGGTGTCACTGGTCCCCCCCCATCCCCGGTGGGCGGGGCGAATACAGGGGGCGTGTCCATCAGGCCCCGCCCCTCCCGGGGGCGTGGCCTCCGCCCGCGGGGGGGGCAGTCACGCGTGCGCGGCGCCCCCTGGCGGCGCTCCTTTGTCCGCGCGGCGGCCGGGGCCGGGCGGGGGGGAAGGGAGCGGAGTGATGTGGGCGTGGCCAGGCGGGGCGGGCCGGGCTGCGATTGGCGGAGTCGGAGGGGCGGGGCCGGAGGGGCGTGGCGCGGCGTCAGGGCGGGCGCTGATTGGCCGCGGGGCGGGGCGGGGCGGGGCGGGCGCGGTAGCGGGCCCGGGCGGCGGCGGGGCCGGGTCCGGTCCGGGGGGGGGGCCGGGGTCGGCGCTGAGCGCGGCCGGGGCCGAGCGGGGCCGGGCCCGGGGCCCCCGCGGCGCACATGGACCTGGACGTGGACTACGAGCGGCCCAACGTCGAGACCATCAAGTGCGTGGTGGTCGGGGACAACGCGGTGGGCAAGACGCGGCTCATCTGCGCCCGCGCCTGCAACGCCACGCTCAGCCAGTACCAGCTCCTGGCCACGCACGTCCCCACCGTGTGGGCCATCGACCAGTACCGCGTCTGCCAGGAGGTGCGGGGCGGGCGGGGCGGGGGGCGCAGGGGTACGGGGGGACCGGGGTACGGGGCGTACCGGGGGTGCCGTGACGGGGGCTCCGCGTGCGGCAGGTGCTGGAGCGCTCCCGGGATGTGGTGGACGAGGTCAGCGTCTCCCTGCGGCTCTGGGACACCTTCGGGGATCACCACAAGGACCGGCGCTTCGCCTATGGCAGGTGGGAGCCCCGGTGTCCAGACCCCCCCGCGGCACCCTGACCCCCCCCAGCAGCACCCTGATCCCCCCAGCAGCACCCTAACCCCCCCCGCGGCACCCTGATTCCCCCACCAGCACCCTGACCCCCCCCGCGGCACCCTGAAGCCCCCCAACGGCGCCCTGACCTGTCACCAGCACCCTGAACACACCCCCCCCGGCACCCTGACCCCCCCCGCCCAGAACCCCAATCCCCCACTGGCACCCCAACCCCTCAGCCCTCCCCACCCCGGGGGGACACAGGCACCCAAAACCCCCCCGTGCCCCTTCCAGCACCCCAAGAACCCCTTTAGCCCCCCAAACCCTCGAGGGGGGTTCTGCAGCACCCCCCCACCATCCAGGGGCTGCTCCCAGCACCTCGGGGGCACCATGACACTGCTCTGGTTATCCCAGCAGTGACCGGGGGGCGCTGGGGGCAGATTGGGGGTGCTGGGACCCCCGGGGCACTGCCCTGGCCCCCCCCGCGGGCTGTACCCCCCCCGCCCCGTGGCACATCCAGGCCGTTATCGCCGGTCGCACCGGTGCCAGCGCGGCTCTAATCTCCCCCCAGCACCATGGGCGGCCCCGGGGGCAGCGGGTGTGGGGCTGCCCCGCCCGGGGGTCCTGCGGCCCTGGGGACATTGGCGCCGGCCCCGGTGCTGGCGGGGGGCCCGCGGTGGCGCTATCTTGGTCTGTGACACGGGCCCCACTCCAGAGGCGCCTCCTGGTCACGTCTTGGCAAGGCACAGACTAAAAACAAGCCGGGTTTGGGCCCACGTGGCTGCTCACGGGCACCTTATAAGGGCCCCCGGGGACTGCGGGGACCTGGGTGCCGCTGGCACCTCCGGCGCGTCCCTTGTCACCTTGCCTGGGGAGCTCCCCCGAGCCCCTGGACGTGCCAGCGCGGTGCTGGGACGTGGTGCCCGGGGGGCAGCCCCGCGGCGGCAGCAGGAAGGGGCTCGGGGCGGTGGGGCAGGGACAGTGCCGGGTCTGGCCGCTCTCTATGGGTCTGTCCCACAGCCCTGAGGGCTCTGGGGGGTTGTCTGGGGTCAGGGTGGGCACAGTGCTGTGCGGTGCTGGTCCTGTGCTGTACCCGAGCTGGAGCAGCCCTTGGCTTGACCAACCGTGGTGACACAGAGCCGGGTGCCATCATCTTCCTCCTTCCCATCCGCCATCCCTCCCATGCACGGCCATGAGGCTCCAGCGGGCCGTGGGGCAGAGCCCTGTGGGGTACACTGGGGGGTCCCATGCTGGGGGCAGCCGGCTCCAGCCGTGGGTGTTCCTGATGGGACCCCAGTGCCATTCCCTGAGCAAGGAGGGGTGCACAGGGTGGCCTGGGGACGGCGGGTGACAGTGGGATGTGCTGGGGCTGGGCTGCCCTCACCCTCCTCGTCCTCCTCTTCCTCCTGCTCCTGCTCCTGTCCCGCCGCAGGTCGGACGTGGTGGTTCTCTGCTTCTCCCTGGCCAACCCCAACTCTCTGCGGCACGTGAAGACCATGTGGTACCCCGAGATCAAGCACTTCTGCCCGCGGACACCCATCGTGCTGGTAGGGTGCCAGCTGGACCTGCGCTACGCCGACCTGGAGGCTGTCAACCGGGCCCGGCGCCCCTTGGCCAAGTGAGGACCCGGCTGCGCCGCGCCGGGTGGTGGGATGGGGACGGGGACTGGGACCCCTCCGCGGTGACACGGCCCCGCTCTGTGTCCCCCCGTAGGCCCATCAAGCCCACGGACATCCTGCCCCCGGAGCGCGGGCACGAGGTGGCCAAGGAGCTGGGGGTGCCGTACTACGAGACCAGCGTGGTGGCGCAGTTCGGCATCAAGGACGTGTTCGACAACGCCATCCGCGCCGCGCTCATCTCCCGCCGCCACCTCCAGTTCTGGAAGTCCCACCTGAAGAAGATGCAGCGGCCGCTGCTGCAGGCGCCGTTCCTGCCCCCCAAGCCCCCGCCGCCCGTCATCCAGGTCCCCGAGGCCCCGGCCAGCCGCGGCTGGGGCCCGGCCGCGCTCTTCCGCACCCCGCTCTGCGCCGACGTCGTCTTCCAGCTGCAGGGCGGGCAGCGCGTCTTCGCCCACCGCGTCTACCTGGCCACCTCCTGCTCCAAGTTCTACGACCTCTTCACGCTGGAGGGGCCGTGGCGGGGGGACAAGGGCCCGGCCGCGCACACACAGAGCCTGGACGGGGGCCGGGGGGACCCGGCCGAGGGCGGCAGCGCCCCGATGCGGGGCTCTCACAGCGACGACGCGCTGCGGCCGGCGGCGGGGGACAGCACGGGGGATACAGGGGATGCTGGGGGGGGGGACACGGGGGACAGCAGCACCCGGGACCTGTCGTCGTGGGGCCGCGGGTTCGTGAGCATGAGCTGGGAGGTGGTGTCGGAGCCGGTGTCGGGGCGCGAGCGGCGCATGGCACTGGTGCGCATGGAGCCGCGCGTGCAGGCGGAGCCATTCCGCGCCGTGCTCGAGTACCTGTACACCGGGCGGCTGGACCAGGCCCGCGGCGACCTGCGGCACGTGGCCACCATCGCCGAGCTGCTGGAGGTGTTCGACCTGCGCATGATGGTGGCCAACGTGCTCAACAAGGAGAGCTTCATGAACCAGGAGATCACCAAAGCTTTCCACGTCCGCCGCGCCAACCGCATCAAGGAGTGCCTGGCCAAGGGCGTCTTCGCAGGTACGGGGGGCCCTGGATGGGGACGTCACCCGGACCCTGCCCTTCCTGCGGGTGGCACGCGGTGACCCGCATGGACAGGGGGGTACCTGTCCCCACACTGTCCCATCCCCTTGCGGTGCCAGACGTGGTGTTCCGGGTGGACGACGGCGCGGTGCCGGCGCACAAGCCGCTGCTCATCGCGGGCTGCGACTGGATGATGGCGATGTTCCGGGGGGCCTTTCGGGAGAGCTACGCCTCCGAGGTGAAGGGACGGGGCTGGGGACGGGGACGGGGAGGGGGGGTCCCGCCGTCCCGCTGTGCCCGTGGTGCTGCCGGCAGCAGCGTCCCCCCCCAGAGCCCCCCGTTGTGCCCAGGTCCCGCTGCCTGGCACCAGCTGCGCCTCCCTCCGCGCCGTCCTCGACTTCCTCTACACCGGGGTCTTCACCCCAACGCCCGACCTGGACGCGATGGAGCTGCTCATCCTGACCGACCGGCTGTGCCTGCCGCGCCTGCAGGCGCTCACCGGTGAGACCCCGCGGCCCCCACTGACCCCCCGGAGCCCCACTGATCCCCTCAGACCCCCACTGACACCCCCAAACCCTTCCATTAACCCCACTGACGTCACCTGTCAATGCAGTGATGGTGACACAGGGATCGATGTGTCCCTCATCAACCAGAGCTGGGTGAGCGCAGTTGCTCCAGACCCCCCCAGACACCCATTGACCCCCCCAGACCCTCACTGACCCCCCCCAGACCCTCATTGACGTCACCCATCAATGCGGTGACGGTGACACAGGGATCAGTGTGTCCCTCATCAACAAGAGCTGGTTGCCCCCAGGGCATGTTGCAGCCACAGCACGTGCCCACAGCACGTGTCCCCAGCGTGTCCCCCCCACCCCGGCATGTCCCCCAGCCCGTCACTGTCCCCCAGCCCAGCACTGTCCGCCTGTCCCCCCCCAGAGCAGTACGCGGTGGACGAGCTGCTGCGGGCGTTCATGCAGCGGGTGGAGATCGATGAGCAGGTCCTGCTCTACCTGGAGCTGACACAGGTGGGTGCGGGGGGGTTTAGGGGGTGTTTAGGGGTGCCATGGGCAGTTGGGGGGTGCTCTGGGGTTCAGGGGGGCGCTGTGGGGCGCTGTGTGGTGCCGGCAGCCCCCCCGGGCAGGGTGAGACCCTCTCCCCGCCCCCGCAGTTCCACAACGCGCGGCAGCTCGCGGCCTGGTGCCGGCACTACATCTGCACCAACTACAACAGCGTGTGCCGCCGCTTCCCCCGGCACATGAAGTTCATGTCCCCAGGTACGTCACAGGGATGTGGTGCATGTCGCGCCATAGTGTGCCATACTGTGCCACACTGTGCCACACCATGCCATAGTGTGCCACACTGTGCCATACTGTGCCACACTGTGCCATAGTGTACCACACTGTGCCATGCTGTGCTGTGCTATAACACACATTGCCATACCATACCGTGCCATACCCCATGCTGTGCCGTAACAAGTGTTTTGCTGTACCATACCATGTTATGCCGTGCCATACCAGGCTGTGCCACACCATACGTTGCCATACAGTGCTGTGCCAGGCCGTGCCCATACCATGCCATGCTGTGTTGTGCCATGCCATGCCATAACAAGTGTTTTACCATGCCATGCCATACTGTGCTGTGCTGAGCCATACCATACCCTGCCGTGCCATACTACTGTCCCATGCCATGCCATGCTGTGCCACGTTGTGCCATGCCATAGCACAGGCTGTGCCATAACCTGCGTTGCTGTGCCGTGCCAGAACATGTGCCATGGCCATGCCATGCCATACTGCTATCCCATGGCGTGCCATGCCATAGCACACGTAGTGCCGTGCCGTGGCCCACGCCTGCCGTGCCCGCAGAGAACCGGGCGCACTTCGAGCGGCACCGCTGGCCGCCGGTGTGGTACCTGAAGGAGGAGGACCTGTACCTGCGCTGCAAGAAGGAGCGGGAGCGCGAGGAGCAGCGGGAGCGCGCGCAGCACCCGCGCAGCAAGTGGTGCTTCTGGCGGCCGCACGTGTCCTGAGGGGGGGCCCGGCCCCCCCGCCCTGCCCGCGCCCCACCCCCGTGCCTCGGCGCCGGGCGCTGCCCATCGCTGGTGCTACCTCTGACCGCGCAGTATTGAGGGGCCGGGCCCCGCCGCGCTCTGGTGCTGTATTCTCACCCCCCCCGGGCCAGGGACGGGTCAAGCTGTGAGCAGGGGGGGCCCTGGGTGCTTTGGGGGGGGGGGTGGGCAGGGGCACGGCTCGGCCCGCCCCCCCCCCCCCCCCGCTCATCTCGTGCCTTGGCCGCGCCCGGCCCCGGCCTCAACTGCACAACCCTTTGTAGACTTTTGTACACGAGCACCGCGGCTCCGGCCCCCCCCGGGCTCCCCCCGGGACCCCCCCGGGCCCCGGCACCGCGAGGGGAGGGGCAGCCCCCGCCTCGGCAGCGGCTCTTTTAACCTTTAATAAAGCTTTTTGTAACGGGACCGGCCTCGGTGTCACCCCCCCCCCCCTCGGTGCCACAACCCCCCCCCGCAGGAAGGAGAGGCACGGGGGGGGATCCGTTCAGGTGTATTTATTATAATGGGGGGCACACAGAGAGGAGTGGGGGGTCCTGACCCATAGCTGGGGGGGAGAGCACTGTGGGGGTGCAGCGTGGGGGGGCTGACCCACTCCTCAGGGGGTGCAGCTCATAGGGGGAGTCTGAGGTTACATGATGGGGTCTGTGCCCCATAGCATGGGGTGGCGTGGGGGGAGCTGGACCCCCAGCTGCACCCCCAGCAGGGCAGGAGGGGCCATGGGGGGAGCTCAACACCTCCCCCCCCCCAGGGCCCCACAGCACCCCTGAGTGTCCCAGGCCCTGGGAGCAGAGCCAGAGGCCGAGCTGGTCCCTGGGGCCACATTGGATTCCATGGCCGGGACGGGAGTGCTGGGACAGGCCATTCCCATGGGAAGGGGCTGGGGGGGGCGGGAGCAGCCCCTGCGCCCCGCTGCAGGCCGGCCGGGCTGGGGCAGAGCTGGGGGTGCAGGGTGAGGGGGGGCACGGCCCCAGCACCAGCAGCCGCAGCCATGGGCCGGTCCCGGGGGGCCGCCGCGAGCACGGAGCCGCTGCCCCAGCGCAGCACAGCTGTGGCCCCGCACATCTGGCCGGGGCTGAGGGACCCCCCGTGTCCCCACGGAGCAGAACCGGCTCCCCCTCGCCTTGCCCCGGGGCAGGGCGGCCCCACGGAGCTGCACCCACGGGTGGGACGCGGCCCGCGGCGCTCCCGGCGCGCAGCACTGGTTTGGCCGGGATCGGATCCCGGTGGAACCGGAGCTGGGAACAGCGGAGCTGGTTCTGCTCCCAGCCACGCCGCCGCCTTCCCTCCCGAGGGGCTGGGGGCGGGAGGAGGATGTGGGGCTCAGTGACCCGAGGTGGGGCTCAGTGACCCACGGGGTGGCCGGGGCAGCCCCAAACTCGCATTCCCTGGGCATGGAGATGCCAGGCTGAGGTTGGGGGGGGTTTGGTAGCGGGGAAATCGTGGCTCAGCTCCACCTTCACACAGATTTCTACCAGCAGGACTCCTGGAGCAGAAGCTGGGGGTCAGTGCTGACCCCATCCTGCTCATGGAGCCTCAGTGCCGCTGGTCCCGGTGCCGCTGGTCCCGGCGCATCCCAGCTTTCCCTGCATCCCTGGGCACGGCCTATGCCCGGCTGTAGCGGAAGATCTCGCTCAGGTCGTAGCCAGTGACAGCGAAGGAGTTTCCCTCGGGATCGCAGAAGCGGGCGCCGCAGACCTGCGTGTCGGGAACGCGCTCGGCGTGACAGTGCTGGATCTGCGGGGACAGGACACGGGATGTGGCACCGGAGGAGAGCAGCCGGAACCCGGGAACGGCCCGTCTGCAGCAGGAGGGGAAGGGAAGGCTGGGATGTGAGCCAGGGCTTGAGCTCGGCATTGCGGGAGCACAGAACCCCAGCCTGGTTTGGGCAGAATGGAACTTAAAGCTCCTCCAGTCCCAACCCCTGCCCCGGGCAGGGACACCTTCCACTAGAGCAGGTTGCTCCAAGCCCCTGTGCCCAACCTGGCCTTGAACACTGCCAGGGATGGGGCAGCCACAGCTTCTCCTTTCAACCCATTCCCATGTCCCACAACCCTCCCTGTATCTCATCCAACTCTTCCCTCGCCCAGTTGGAAGCTGTTACCCCTCATTCCATCCCTACAGGTCCTTGTCCAAAGCCCCTCTCCAGGTTTCCGGGAGCCCCTTTAGGCCCTGGAGCTGCTCTAAGGGCTCCCCAGAGCACAGCAGAGGGGCAGGATCCCCTCCCTGACCTGCTGCTCACACTATGGGGGTGCACCCAGCACATGGGGGGGGTCACGGGCAGCTTCTCCTCACCCAGCTCACCTCGATGTCGTCGGTGTCCGGGTTCCTGCTGAGCTTCCAGATGTGAACAAAGGAATCCTCCGCTCCCGAGAGCAGCTGCAGAGGGGGCAGGACAGAGGCTGTGGGGACCGGGGGGTCAGAGGGGTGGCACTGAGGTGGCAGTGCCATGTGTGGGGCAGGGGACAGCCCCTGCATGGCCATCACAGGCTGCCTGCTCCGGGACGGTGGGATGCAGGGTGGGATGCGGGGTGAGATGCGGGGTGAGATGCGGGGTGGGATGTGGGTGGGATGTGGGATGGGATGCGGGGTGAGATGCGGGGTGGGATGTGGGTGGGATGCAGGGTGGGATGCAGGGTGGGATGCAGGTGGGATGCGGGGTGGGATGCGGGGTGGGATGCGGGGTGGGATGCGGGGTGGGATGCAGGTGGGATGCGGGGTGGGATGCGGGGTGGGATGCGGGGTGGGATGCGGGGTGGGATGCAGGTGGGATGCGGGGTGGGATGCGGGGTGGGATGCGGGGTGGGATGCGGGGTGGGATGCTGGGCGGGATGCAGGGTGTGATGTAGTGTGGGATGTGGGTTGGGATGTGGGTGGGATGCGGGTGGGATGCAGATGAGGATGCAGTGTGGGATGCAGTGTGGGATGCGGGGTGGGATGCGGGGTGGGATGCGAGGTGGGATGCGGGGTGGGATGCGGGGTGGGATGCGGGTGGGATGCGGGTGGGATGCGGGTGGGATGCAGATGAGGATGCGGGGTGGGATGCTGGGCGGGATGCGGGGTGGGATGCGGGTGGGATGCGGGGTGGGATGCGGGGCGGGATGCAGGGCGGGATGCGGGGCAGGATGCAGGGCAGGATGCGGGTGGGATGCCAGGCCACCCCCTGCTCCCAGCCGTACCTTCCCTGTCTCGGGCGCCAGGTCCAGCGCGTTGATCCACCGCGCGTGCGCATTGACCTGCGCGCGCAGGCGGCCGCTCGCCGCCTCGTACAGCCGGATCTGCCCGTTCCCGAAGCCGGCGGCCACCGTCCCGTGCCACAGCGCCACGGAGGAGCAGGTACAGCTGGGGGCGGACGGGAGTCACCCCCTGCGCAGCCCCACAGCCCCCCCCACACCCCAGCATCGCCCCTGGGGCTCACCCGCAGGCCGGGACCTTGCTGACCAGCCTGAACTCCTCTCCCGTGCTCCACACGCACAGGCTCCCCGCGTCGTCGGCGCTCACCAGGCCTCCAGCCCCGTCCTGCAGAGCAGAGCTGGGTCAGGCTCCCGCTGCCCCGGCTGCTGCAGGGCACGGCCAGGCCCTGCAGCGGGACCAGGTTATAGTTTAACCGCTGCTGGTTTAACCAGGGAGCAGGGCTGGCACCGGGCGCCGGGGCCTCCGTCTGAACACGCTCGTGTTGGGCAACGCCGATGACACACGGCGTGACTTTCGAGGTAGAATCACCGCGTCCCTCCCTGTGCACTCACGTGCCGCACCTTCACCTCCAGGCACCTGGAATTCCCATGCCAGGGCCTGTCCTTGCCCCATGGGAAGCATTAACAGCTCCTGGAGCAAAGGCTGGGAGAGGTGGGTGGATGGCATGAACAGAACCTGTCCCCTGCACCGGTACAAGGGCAAGGACCTGCCCTGGGTGGGGACATCCCCACACAGGCACAGGCTGGAGATGGGATGGAGCAGCTCCAGAAGCCCTTGGAGCAGCTCCAGAAGCCCTTGGAGCAGCTCCAGGAGCCCTTGGAGCAGCTCCAGTGCCTAAAGGGGCTCCAGGAAACCTGGAGAGGGGCTTTGGACAAGGGATGGAGGGACAGGCCAAGGGGAATGGCTTCCAAATGGAAAAGCGAAGAGTTGGATGAGACACAATGTAGAAGCTCTTCCCTGTGCGGGTGCTGAGGCGCTGTCACAGGGTGCCCAGAGAAGCTGTGGCTGCCCCATCCCTGGCAGTGTTCAAGGCCAGGTTGGACACAGGGGCTTGGAGCAACCTGCTCTAGTGGAAGGTGTCCCTGCCCGGGGCAGGGGTTGGGGCTGGAGGAGCTTTAAGGTCCCTCCAACACAAACTGTGCTGTGAGTCTATCCTATGATTCTAGGACAGCTCTCAGGGAATGAGGCTCCATGTCCAGGCTCATTGGGAACCTGTTAGAGAAAGTTCAATGGAGCTGATTACGGAGGGTGCAAGGAAGCGGCCTCGCTGAGGAAGTGGTCAATGATGAGGAACCCAACTGGTGCGTCTGCAGAGGTGTCAGACGAAGCTGCACTGAGGGAAGCCCCATCCCAGCCCTGGACTGTGCTTCAACAGCGCTTCCCGTGCTCCAGCCCTTGGCCTGATGGATCCCGATGGGTCCCGGGACCCCCTGAGCCAGCAGCGAGACTGTCAGTGAGGGATCAGCTCCCTTGGGTTGAGCCTCAGCCCACCGAGGGACACGGGCACCGAGGGACACGGGCACCGAGGTGCTGGGGCAGCAGAGCCCAGCGGTGCCAATAGAAATGGGGACAACTGGGGGGTAGCTGCTCCCTGCAGCAGAGGGAACAGCCCTGGTGGGGCCCCTCATGCAGAGACACCCCCAAACCCAACAGTCCTGAACCCCCCTGGTGCTGGGACCCCCGGGACGTACCGGGGCCCGGCCCTGCTCTGCTGCGATGTCGGTGATGGCGGCTCCGTGCTGCTCCAGGACCTCGCTCACCGTCACGTTGGTGCCCTTGGGGGGGATGTCGAACACCAGCACCGGCCCCGAGGATGTACCTGCGGCACAGGGGGGGTCACTGCCAGCAGCGCCCCTCGGCTGGACCCACACCGGCACCACGGCCACCAAACCTCCTCCTGCCCTTCCTATGGACAGCCGGCAACCCTCCATCCTTCCCTATGGGCACCCAGCAACCCTCCATCCTTCCCTATGGGCACCCAGCAACCCTCCATCCTTCCCTATGGGCACCCAGCAACCCTCCATCCTTCCCTATGGGCACCCGGCAACCCTCCATCCTTCCCTGTGGCCACCCTCCCTCCCATCCATCCCACCCCATCCCATCCCCACTCCGCTCACCCACGCAGATGAAGCGCTCTCCTGCCGCAGCGATCCCACGGGCAAACACGGCTTGTGCTGCAAGGAAACTGGGAGCCGGTCACACCGGGAGCTGCTCACACCGGGGGCACCGGGAGCCGCCCACACCGGGGGCACCGCAGCGAGGCCGCGGGGGCTCCGGCCGGGAGGAGCGGGCCCAGGGGATCTCCCGGGTGCAGGGAAGGGGCCAGGTCCCGCCGCGGCGTTACCAGGAGGATGCTCCGCCACGTCCAGCGCGTGCCAGTAAACCAGGACGGAGCCGTCGGCCTCGTACATCTGCGGAGGGACGGGAGCAGCGTGAGGGTGAAAGCCGGGGGGGGGTCACCGGGCTCGGTGTGGTCCCTCCTGTACAGAATGATGTGGAGGGGCTGGAGGGGTCCAGGGAAGGGCCACGAAGATGATCCAAGGGCTGGGAAGTGTGTGAGGAAAGGCTGAGCTGGGACTGTGCTGCTGGAGAAGAGAAGGCTCCTTAAAGGGAGACCTTGTCACCATGGGGCAGTGGTTAAAGGGTGGCTGCAGAGAAGATGGAGACTCCCTTTGGACAAGGAGTCCCATGGGAAAGCTGAGGGGTGATGGGCACAAGTTGTTGCTGGGGAGATTCCAACTGGACACGAGAAGGAAACCCTTCCCAGGGAGAACAACCAGCCACTGGAATCATCTCCTCAGGGAAGTGGTGGATTCCCAGCTTTGGACACTGTTAAGATTGTGCTGCACAAGGTGCTGGGACACATAGTCTGGGTGATGCTGTGCCTGGAAAGGTTGGATCAGATGATCCTTGAGCTCCCTCCCAAGCTGGGATTTTGGATTCTATGATTCCTTTATGGCTTCAGGCTCAACCAGTGCCCCAGGGGGTCCCCAGGAGACAGTGACAGCCCTCGGCACGCAGCAGGACCCCAGGAGGTGCCCCAGGAACCCGCCTCTCCCCCCAGCGAGCTCATCCTCCCCGTGTTGGGACCTCCCTCCTCACCCTCCGGGGAAGCCACCTCACCTGGATCCCCTTCTGGGAGGTCAGCACCAGCAGCACTCGCGAGGGCAGGACACACCAGGCTGCCTGCGACGGAACGGGCTCAGGGCAGCGGGGCAGGGGACACGGGGCAGGGATGGGCAGGGGGACACGGGGCAGGGATGGGCAGGGGGAGACGGGGCAGGAGCTGGGGCAGGGGACACGGGGCAGGGATGGGCAGGGAATGGGCAGGGGACACAGGGCAGGGACAGGGGACATGGGGCAGGGATGGGCAGGGGACACGGGGCAGGGATGGGCAGGGGGCAAGGGGCAGGAGCTGGGGCAGGGGGACACGGTGCAGGAGACGAGCAGGGGGACACGGGGCAGGGATGGGCAGGGGACATGGGGCAGGGATGGGCAAGGGACGAGCAGGGGCACACGGGGCAGGAGCCGGGGCAGGGGACACGGGGCGGGGATGGGCAGGGGGCAAGGGGCAGGAGCTGGGGCAGGGGGACACGGGGCAGGACCCTCCTCCCCTTGAGGCGAGGGACAGCCCAAGCCGCCCGGAGACGCGTGTGCGCAGGGCCCGTACCTGGGTGAGCAGCGGGGTGCTGACGCCCAGGCCGGGCTCCCGGGCCGGGAGCTGGCGGTGCGAGAGGCCGAGCCCGGCGGCGGCAGCGCTGAGCAGGCTGAGGCTGGGCCCGTGCACGGCGCTGAAGCGCTGGAGCTGCGGCCCGGGCTGGCGGAGCACGCTGAGGTTGTTGTACAGCGCCGCGCTGCTGCTGGGCAGCGGGAGGCTCTGCTCCCGCCGGTACATCCTGCGGGCACCGCCAGCTCCGGCACCGACACCGGCGAACGGGCCCCCCGGTCCCGTCCCGGCTTCACCCCCCTTCCTGTATCCGGCCCCGTTATCCTTTCCCGTTCCCAGTTCCCCCCGGGATCCCCGGTCCCGTCCCGCTCTCCCTGTCCCCGGCCCCTTTCCCGTCCCCAGTTCCCGCCGGGACACTCCGTCCCCGCTCCGCTCCCGCTCCTACTCCGCTGCCGGCCCCGCTCCCCGCCCCGGCCCCGCTCCGCTCCCGGCCCCGCTCCGGGCCCCGCTCCGCTCCCGGCCCCGCTCCCGGCCCCGCTCCCGCTCCCGGCCCCGGCCCCGCTCCGAGCCCTGAGCCCAGAGCCCGGCCCCGGCCCCGGCCCCGGCCCCGGCCCCGGCCCCGGCCCCGGCCCCGGCCCCGGCCCCGGCCGCGCTCACTCGCTGGCGGCCGCAGCCATGGAGACGGCGACGCTGCGTGATGAGGCAGGGGGCGGGGCGGCGAGGTGACGTCACCGTGCGCGGTGCGTCGGGGGGCGGAGCCAGAGTTGCCATAGAGACGGGGACGCGTCCGGCTGCGGGAGGGATGGGAGAGGTGGGAGGGGCCGGGAGGGAGCGGGAGGGAGCGGGGTGCGATGGGGTGTGCTGGGGTGCGATGGGGTGCAATGGGGAGTACTGGGATGTACTGGGGTGTGCTGGGATGTACTGGGGTGCAATGGGAGGTACTGGAGTGCGATGGGATGTACTGGGCCATACTGGGGTGCAGTGGGATGTACTGGGGTGTGCTGGGATGCACTGTGGTGCACTGGGGTGTACTGGCCCATGCTGGGATGTACTTGGGGTGTGCTGGGATGCACCTGGGTGTACTGGGCCTTACTGGGGTGTGCTGGGGTGCAATGGGATGTACTGGCGTGCACTGGGGCACGCTGGGGCACACTGGGGCACACTGGGCCGCCCCGGTCCGTGCAGGGCCGGCCCCGCCGCCCCGCGCCCCCACGCCCGCCCTGTCCCCGCAGAAGGGACCGTCCCGGGAGCGCGCGGCAGCGCCCCGGCCCCGTGGGGAGAGGCCCCGGCTGCCGCCCGGCTGCCCCCCCGCGGGGCCCGAGCTCGCGGCCCCCTGGCTGCCGCGGGCGCTGCGCGGGCAGCGGGACGACAGCGACGTGGCCGAGCTGCTGCGGGAGCTGCTGGAGCGCGTCATGCGCGAGTGCGCCCGGGCCAGCGCCGTGCGGGAGGTGAGAGCGCTCGGGGCGGGCCTGCCCTGCCCGTGGAGCAGGGCCAGGGAAGGGCAATGGAGTTGGCGCAGGGCCTGGAGCACAAGTGTGATGAGGAACGGCTGAGGGACCTGGGGGGGTTTAGTCTGAAGAGAAGGCTCAGGGGGGACCTTATCGCTCTCTGCAACTGCCTGACAGGAGGATGGAGCCAGGAGGGGGCTGGGCTCTGCTCCCAAGGAACAAGGGATGGGACAAGAGGAAACGGCCTCAAGCTGCACCAGGGGAGGTTTAGATGGAGCTGAGGAACAATTCCTTCCCCAAAGGGTGCTCAGGGCATTGGAACAGGCTGCCCAGGGCAGTGCTGGAGTCACCGGCCCTGCAAGCGTTCACGCACCGTGTAGCCGAGGCCTCCATGGCATGCGTTAGTGGTGGCCTTGGCAGTGCTGGGAGTGGTTGGACTGGATGAGCTTAAAGGTCTTTTCCAATCTGATTGATTCCATGATTCCCTGATACCATGATTCCATGATTCCCTGGTTCCTTGGCTCCCTGGCTCCATGGCTCCCTGGTTCCCTGGCTCCATGGCTCCATGGTCCCCTGGCTCCATGGCTCCATGGCTTTCTGGTTCCCTGGCTCCCTAGCTCCATGGCTCCATGGTTCCCTGGCTCCCCGGTTCCCTGGCTCCCTGGTTCCCTGGCTCCCTAGCTCCATGGCTCCATGGTTCCCTGGCTCCCCGGTTCCCTGGCTCCCTGGTTCCATGGCTCCATGGCTCCGGGACGCCGGGCTCACCACGGTTGTGCCGGCAGCGGGTGCCCTTCACCGTGGGCCAGGCGCGGGACGCGCTGCTGCAGATCGCCCAGTGGCGCTTCCCGCTGCGGGACGAAGGGGACCTGGATCCCGGGGGAGAGGATGAGGAGCCGCAGCCCTGCACCGGCGACTCCTGGGCGGAGGGCGCCGTGCCCGTGCTGAGCACCCAGCGCTGCCCGGACCCGGTGAGACGCGGGAAGGGGTCCTCCGGGTGCTCTTGTCCCCCAGACCCGCACGGAGGGGGCCGAGGGCGTCTCTGCTCCATGGGCTGCCGGGAGCGGTTGGTTGTTGCTGGGATGGTTCCTCACCCAGTAAGCAGCAGCACCCCCGGCATCCGCAGCCCACCCCAGCTCCCCCTTCACCCCCAGGTCTCTAATCCATGCACCCCGTTCCCGGGCGGGCAGCTGGACCCCGATGCGGTGGCCGAGGCCGGATCCTCCCCCGTGCAGCCCCCGTCCCTCGGTGATGTCTCCAGCGGCAGCGACATCGTGCCCGGGCCGGGGCCGCCCACCCCAGAGCCGCCGCAGGACGAGGCGGCCGCCGCTCCCCGGTTCCTCAAGGGAAAACCAGCCCGTGCTCAAGCGCCGCTGCCGCGGGTAGCCCCGCTCCGCCCGGCCAGGCCACCGGCTCCGCGCCCGGCCAGGCCACCCGCGCCACCGGAGCCACCGGGGCCGGACCGGCCGCCGCGGTCCTCCTACGGGGACGAGGAGGGGAGCGTCGTGTTCAGTGGTCACAAGCCGCGGCTGCCGCCGCTCTCCCGCAGCAGCATCTTCTCGCTGTGGTCAGGGAGGGCCCCGCGCAGCAGCGTCCCGAAGCGGGGCGGCTCCGGCTCCGTGCTGGCGGTCCCGGGGCTGTGTCCCGGCAGGCGGCCCGAGCGCTGGATCCGGCCGCAGGTGGAGGTGCTGGAGCCCGGTGCCGGGCGGCGCAGCCGGGGCTCGAAGCCGAGCAGCTCCCGGCTGCACCGGGGCCCGGTCACTGCGGCGGGGACGCAGCCCCA
The DNA here is from genome assembly GCF_004027225.2 of Strigops habroptila. NCBI lineage: Eukaryota > Metazoa > Chordata > Aves > Psittaciformes > Psittacidae > Strigops > Strigops habroptila. Next base: position 235,743 of record NC_044283.2, read on the forward strand.
GACCGCGGCGGCGGGGTCCCGGCCGCCGCACGGCGCCGAGCCGCGGCAGCTCGGGTCGCTGCTGGACCCGGCCCGGCTGGCGCCCGGGGTCACCGTGCGCTGGGGCGGCTGCGTGCGGCGCGGGGGGCGCGGGGAGCAGGAGCAGGAGGAGGAGGAGGAGGAGACGGGGGAGCTGAGGCCGATCTGCCCCAGCGCGCCCTCCGCGCCCATCGCGGCCGGGCGGGTAACGGGCGAGCAGTGAGCGCCGTGTCCGCTGCGCCCGCCCTGCTTGAAGGGACCCAATAAACCAACGTGTGTGTCACCCGGCTCCTGCGTCCTGGCGAAGAGCAGCCCCGCGGCCACGGGGACGGTCTTTGCACACAAAGCCACCGTGTCCGGTGGGGCTGAGCCACAACGGGGCCCTTCGCCGGCTCCGCGGGCTCCGGCTGCAAAAGCGCTCGGCGTTTATCGATAAAGAGGCAGATCTTGCCTGTGAGGGTGTGGCCGATGCTCAGGGACGGCTCATCCGAGCCAAAGCCATGGGCGGCGGGGCCGGCCAAAGGTCCTCAGCCGGACTCTGCTCCCCCCGGCACACCCCGGTGCCCCGCCGGACTCTGCAGCCCCCGGCCATGGAGGTGCCGAGCGCCTGCCGCCACCCGAGCTGGTTCCTGCTCACGCTGCTCCTGGGGCTGCTGCTCTGGGCACGGAGGAGGCGCGCGTGGGACCCCCGACAGTGTCTCACGGACCTGAGCGGCAGGACCGTCATTGTCACCGGGGCCAACAGCGGTGAGCGGGGACATGGCTGCAGGGCTGGGGGTGCACGACTCGGGTGCAGGGCTGGGGGTCCCCGTTGGCCATGGGACCCTCCTGGCAGCGCCTCATTCCCCTGGGATGGGAAGGGGCTGAGGCATGAGAGACAGCACGACGGCACAGTGCTGTGGGTGGCACATGGGAGACACGGGTCCCCTTCTGCAGCCGCAGCACCGCAGCCGCTGCTTCGCGGTGCATGTGGCTGCAGGAGTGGCTGGTGCTGAGCCTATGAGCATGCACCGTGTGCTCACACCGGGTACCATAGACGTCCTCTGTACCGCGCTGGCCAGCGGCTGCTGCACCGCGCGCTCGGGAGCTGGCTCCTGGTGCCCTCAGCCCGGGAGCAGCTCGGTGGGCTCTGGGCAGCCCCTGCCCAGCCTCTGGGGCCAGCTAATGGCTGGTAGCCACGGCCACCGCGCTGCTGGCCACGTCCCAACTCACCACCGTGCTGCTGGGCACCACGGGCGCCGGGGATTGATGCTGGCACAGCCGGGGGGCAGTGGGACCTGTGGGCTAGGGGTGTCCCCCGACATGCAAGGCACGTGCGGCGTCCCCCCTCCATGGCCCTGCCCCGCTCCCGGTGCTGCCCGGACCCAGGGAATGGGGCCATGGACCCCGGGTCCGCGCTCCACGGGGATGAGCCGGTGCGGGGTCCGTGTGCCGCAGGCATCGGAAAGTGCGTGGCGCTGGAGCTGGCGCGCCGGAACGCCCGCACCATCCTGGCGTGCCGGAACCGGGAGCGGGGCCAGGCGGCGGTGGAGGAGATCCGCGCGGCCACCGGGAACGCCGCGGTGGTGCTGCGGGAGCTGGACACGGGCTCGCTGGCCTCGGTGCGCGCCTTCGCCCGCGCCGTGCTGCAGGAGGAGCCGCGCCTGGACGTGCTGGTCCACAACGCCGGCGTCACCGGTACGCTCCGGGGCCGGGGCCACCCGCGGTGTGGGTCCAGCTCCCGGCCCCGCATCACCCACCCCACACCCCGTTCCAGGGCTGCCCTTCACCATGACGCCGGAGGGGCTGGAGCAAACCTTCGCCACCAACTACCTGGGCCCGTTCCTGCTCACCAACTTGCTGCTGGGTGAGCGAGGGCGCTGCCGGGGCCGGGGCGCTCCGGGGACCCCCGCTCACCCCCTGCCCTCGCCGCAGAGCTGCTGAAGGCCTCGGCGCCCGCCTGCGTAGTGACCGTGTCGTCGTTCCGGCACCGCGTCGGCACCGCCGACACCCGCTTCCTCACCGGGCAGCGGCGGCACCACGGCACCGACACCGCCTACAACAGCAGCAAGCTCATGGGCGTGCTCTTCAGCACCGAGCTGGCGCGGCGCCTGCAGGGCACGGGTGGGTATCGTGCCGTGCCACGCAGTGCCGTGCCGCGCCATGCTGTGCTGTGCCATGCTGTGCCAGGCCGTGCTATGATATGCCGTGCTATCTTGTGCCGTGCCAGGCAATGCCATGCCATACAATGCCATGCTGTGCCATGCCGTGCTATGCGGCTTCATACAAGGTCATCTCCCCATCCCAACCACCCCGTGCCGCTGCCACAAGGGCTGCACATTGGGGTCTCCCCCTTGGACCCCACCACGGGATATGGCTGCGATGCCGGGGCACGGAGCAGTCCCCGTGCCAGCACCAGGCTCAGGGGGAGCTGCTCCTGCTGGGATGGCAGCGTGGGATTTGGCTGCTGGATGCGGGATGGGAGCAGTGGGAACGTGCTGTGGCCCTGGCGCAGCGCTGATGCTGCGGCTCCACAGGGGTGACCTCCAACGCCGCGAACCCCGGTCTGGTGAGCACCAACATCATGCAAAACTTCAACTGGATCTTTCGTGCGCTCTTCACCCTCATCCGCCCCTTCATGAAGGTGAGTTGGGGACAGGAGCCTGCCGGGACCCCCCGTCCCACAGTACCGGGGGCAGCCGGCCCCCTCCTGACCTCTGCCCCGGCAGTCGGCGGCACAGGGGGCCCTCAGCACCATTTACTGCGCCGTGTCGGAGGAGGCCGCGGGCATCACGGGCAAGTACTTCAACAGCGACTGCGCGCTGGAGCTGCCCTCGGCGGCCGCCCGCGACGCCCGGCTGGCCCAGGAGCTGTGGGACGAGTCCGAGCGGCTCACGGGGCTCAGCCGCAGCCCCCAGCACTGAGACAGCTCCGCGTGGGGATGCGGCACCCCCGGTCCCCGCAGCTCACCGGCGCCATGCAGCTTGGGTGGCACCAAGCGCTATGGTGCCGGGAGCTGCACCAGCACTTCAAGCACCCCAAAGCACACCAGGATGTGGCACCACACCTCATCCAGCCCCTTCCCAAAAGGAAGAGCAGCCACAGGGCTCCATTATGCCAAAACAATCACCATGAAGGTGCCGCCATCGGCAGCACAACTCCTTTATTAAAGGCGGGCGCAGGCGGCGCTGTCACTCCCAGGCGATGTCCAGGTCCAGGCGCTGCTTGCGCGCGCTCTGCAGGAAGCCGGCGTAGTCGCGGCGCTGGATGTCGCGGCAGTGGCTCAGGTCCACGCGGTGCAGGGGGCTGCGGGCAGCCAGGAGCAGCCGCACGGCGCGGCCGGACACGCGGCTCCCGGCCAGGCGCAGCTCCTGCAGCTCCTGCAGCGGCGGCCCCGGCGCCGCCAGCACCGCCTGGAACACGGGATCCAGCGGGAAGGGGATGGCGAGCAGGCGCAGGCGCTGCAGGCGCGGCGCGCGGCACAGCAGCGAGGTCAGCGTGGCGCCCAGCGTGGCGCCCAGCGCCAGCCCGGAGCCGGTGCCGTCGGCCAGCGTCAAGGAGAAGGTCTGGAGCTGGGGGCAGCCGCGGGGCAGGGGGTCGGTGTCGCAGCGCCGCGGTTCCTCGGCCGGCTCCGCGGTGTCGGTGTCCGGTGGCAGGTGCAGCTCGGCGCTGAAGGCCCGCAGCCCGGGGCACGCCGCCAGCACCGCGGCCAGGGCCTGCCCGTCGTGGCAGCAGAAGCCGTGCAGGGTCAGGCTCTGCAGGTGCGGGCCCAGGCTCCGCACCACCGGCACCAGCCCCGCCAGCGCCCGGCCCGTGGCACAGCCCAGCGTCAGCCGGCACAGGGAGTCCCAGCGCTGCAGCTCCGCGGTGCCGGTGCCATTGCTCAGCCACACGCTGGCCTCCTCGGCCTGCGGGCACATGGCCCGGATCACGGCCAGGTCGGGCTCCTCCACGTCCTCCACTTGCCGCAGGGGCAGCGTGAGCCGGGGCCCACCCGGCGCTGCCCCCCGCCACCGCGCCGCCTCCTGCAGCGCGGGGAAGCCATCGGCGTCCTCCGCACCATCCAGCTCCTGCCCGTGCAGGAGGCGGAGGGCGTCCGGCACAGCGCCGTGTGCCAGGAACTCCAGGCACGGCAACGCCAGCAGCAGGAAGGCCAGCGCTGGGGCCGGGGCCGTGCCGCCGTCCCCCGCCAGCTCCAGGCCGCGGGCCAGCAGGACGCGCAGCGCGGGGCAGCACCGGCGCCGCTGCACCGGGTCGAAGGCCACGTACCGCAGCGCTGGGGGGGACAGGTTCCTGCAGTGCGACACGTCGAGCTCCCGCAGGTGCCGGCAGCAGCGGCCCAGCGCCGAGAGCACGCGCTGGTCTGTCTGCGTGGCCGCCAGCACCAGGCGCTGCAGCCGCGGCAGCGCCTCCACCACCGCCTCCAGCGCCGCGGCAGAGAGCCGGCTGCAGCCGCGCAGCTCCAGCGAGCTCAGGCCCTGCCGCGGCACACAGGGCCCTCAGCGCGGGCGGGGGCACGGCTCCCCCCCAGCCCCCCCCGGGGCACCCTGTGTGGGGTGGGGGGGGCACACACAGCCCCGCTCAACCAGACACAAGGAGGGTGGGAGCCCCCTGTCCTGCCCACCCGGCCCCACATAATGTGGGCATCCCCAGCCCCAATTCCCCAGCCCCACAGAGGTTTGGCACCCCCAGCCCCACACAGTGTGGGCAGCCCTACGCCCCATTCCCACGGAGGGTTCTCACCCCCAGCCCCGCGGCGGGCAGGCCCCGGCCGTACCTGGCAGCGCAGGGCGAGCAGGCGGGCGATGCCGTTGCTGGCCAGGCCGGGGCAGGGGCTGAGGCTGAGCTCCCGCAGCTGCGGCAGCAGCAGCAGATGCAGCGCCGCCCGCGTGAGGCGCCGGCTCTCGCCCAGCACCCGCAGCAGCTCCTGCACCGCGCTCCCGGCTGCGGGGGGACGGGGGGGTCAGTGGGGGGATCCCGGCACCGCTCACCCACCGGCACCCTCCTCACCCAGCCCCGGCGCTCACGCAGGTCGTTGAAGGGGCCCATGACGAAGCGGAACTGGAACTCGTCCAGGTAGTTGTCACTGTAGTCCCTCACCCACAGGCTCTGCATGTGCTGTGCCAGGCTCTGCAGGCACAGGCTGCCCAGCGCCGGCACCTCCCTGCGCCGCGGCATCGGCCTGCGGGGAGAACCGGCTGGTTGGGTACGGAGTGCTGCGTGCTGTGTGCCACGTGCCACGGAGCTGCTGCGAGGGCTGGAGCAGCTCTGCTCTGGAGCCAGGCTGAGAGAGCTGGGCTGGGGCAGCCTGGAGAAGAGAAGGCTCCTGAAGGGGAGACCTTAGAGCAGCTCCAGTGCCTAAAGGGGCTCCAGGAAACCTGGAGAGGGGCTTTGGACAAGGGCCTGTAGGGACAGGCCAAGGGGAATGGCTTTAACCTGCCAGAGGGGAGATTGAGATGAGCTCTGAGGCAGAAGCTCTTCCCTGTGAGGGTGCTGAGGCGCTGGCACAGGGTGCCCAGAGAAGCTGTGGCTGCCCCATCCCTGGCAGTGTTCAAGGCCAGGTTGGACACAGGGGCTTGGAGCAACCTGCTCCAGTGGAAGGTGTCCCTGCCCGGGGCAGGGGCTGGAGCTGGAGGAGCTTTAAGGTCCCCCCAGCACAAACCGTTCCAGACTTGTCAGGACCTTACTTTGGGTGCACCCGAGCTGGTTATCGAAGCCCCACCTCGGCCTCCCCCGCCGTGCTCCGGGAGCCGCCGGTGCCGGTTGTACCCGGGTTCACGCACAGGGCGGTGATGGGGCCCCCCCGTGCCCGCTGCGGACTCACCAGCAGGGCCGCGGCCGGCACAGGCGCTATCCACGGCAGCGCTCGGAGCCCCCGGCGCGCTCCCGCCCTGCGCTCCCGCCGGCGGTGACGGGCTGTGCCTGCGGGAGGACACTGAGTCACCGGCCGCACGGACCGGAACCCGCCGCCCGCAGCCGCTGGGTGCGACCCGGGGGCACCGGTGTGAGGGGGGCCGCGAACACCCCCCGCAGGGGCCGCGGGACCCCGGTACCGGGAGAGACCCGCCGGAAGCCCCCGCCAGGCTGCGGTGCGGCCGGAGCGCGGGAGAACCGCGTCCCTGCGCCCGGTGGGCACGAGCAGGAGCAGCGCGGGCCGGGGAGCGGGGCCCGGGCACGGCGGGTGAACGGGGGGGACCGGGCCCGGTTCAGCGGAAGTTCCCGTTGGACACCGGGCGGAGCCGCCCCCTCGCACCGGCTCCGGGACCCCCCGGGAGCAAGAGCACGGGCCGGGACCGGGCCCCGGCGGTGCGGGCCGGGCGCACGGGGCAGCTCCAGCCGCGCTAGGTGTGCGGGGACCGGGCCCGCGGCGCTCACCGGCGGCTCCGCGGCGCTTCCCGCTTCCTGCTCCGGCCCGGCCCGGCCCCTCCTCCGGGCGGGCGAGACCCGGCCGCACCGCTCCGGCCGGCCCCTCCCCGCCGCGCCCCATGCTGCGGCTCCCGCGGGCCGCGCCCGGTGCCGGTGCCGCTGCCGGTGCCCGTGCCCGTGCCCGTGCCCGCGCCCCTGCCCGGTGCCGGGCCCCGGCGCCGGGTCCCGGTCCCCCCCGGGCCCCGCCTGTCCCCGCCGCCACCCGCCGCTTCACTGCCCGCGCTGCGCGTGCGCGCCACGGGAGGCCCCTTCCGCCCTTCTCCCCCCGCGGGCTGCCCCTGGCGGTGCCTGACGGCGGGCTCGGCCGGCCGCGCGCCCGGGCGGGGCGGCAGCGCGAGGGCAGCCCCGAGGGGCCTGCGGGGGCCTCGCCACGACGGGCTCCGGCGGCGGGAGGCGGCGCTGGGAGCGGCCCGCGGCAGGTACGGGGGCCGAACCGGGGGGGCCGGGGCCGGGGCCGGGTGAGGGCCGGGCCGGGCATGGCGGGATCCCCTGCGGTGGGCCCGGTGCGGGGGGGTGCCGGTGGGGTCCCGCCCCTGCGGGTGCCGGTGGGGCCGCAGGGCCCGCCGCTGGGCTCCACGCGGACAAAGCGGGGCCGGCCGCCGCGCGCAGCTCCGGGTGTCCCCCCCTCCCCGGGCCGTGCGGGGGTCCCGCGCTGCCGCCGAGAGCGGGCACCGTGCGGGGGCTCTGCGCGGGGCAGAGCAGCGCGGTCACTGCGGCTGCCGCGGAGCGCCTGTGCCCGCGCCGGGACGTGCTGCGCTCGGAGCCGCGCCTGCAGTGTCCCGTGGGGTGTCGCAGGGGTGACCCCTCCCGGGCTGTCCCGGTGGGACGTTGGGGTAGAGCGATGGTGGAGCCGGAGCTGTTGGAAATGAGGAGCGTGAAGAAGCGCGATTGAGGAAGGACCAAAAGCGCGCGTGCAGGGCTTGGGAATGGTCGGTTTGGAGGAGGGGCGGGAATGATTCAGCCTCTGGATAATTGATCCAGAGATTGATGTTAATTGATGACAGGATGGATTTGGATGGGAGATGAGGAGGAATCCTCCCTGTGAGGGTGCTGAGGCGCTGGCACAGGGTGCCCAGAGAAGCTGTGGCTGCCCCATCCCTGGCAGTGTTCAAGGCCAGGTTGGACACAGGGGCTTGGAGCAACCTGCTCTAGTGGAAGGTGTCCCTGCCCGGGGCAGGGGGTGGAGCTGGAGGAGCTTTAAGGTCCCTTCTGGCCCAAACCGTTCCAGGATTCCATGATAACTGGTGAATTCACACATCTGTGTTGTGGCTGTTGATGGCCGAGAAGAAGAGTGAAGACACCTCCCTTCACACCATGGAGATGGGGTAGAGCCCTTCCGAGACCTCCCTCCAGGGCGGGTGAGGTGCAGACCGGAGCCTCTGGGGTTTGGGGGGGTCAGTTGTCCCCTCTGCGGTGTGAGGGACGCAGCCTGAGCCGGGGACAGTGGGTCCGTGGTGGCTGCACCGTCCCCTGGAGCCTCTGTGGATCCCAAACCTCTTCCCATGAAACAGCCCTGGTTCTGCTGCTGGTTCCTGCTGTTGGCATCTCACGTGGGTGAGCTCCTGCGTGTCCATCAACACCACCTCCCTGATGGAGGCTGCTGCATTCTGCAGCACCCAACCAGCACCCAGCGCTCTGTGTTGCTCCATCTCTTGCTCACAGACCCTCCGTCCTGCTCCTGTTTGGCTCCAGTCCCCAACGTTCCGTGTGGATCCTCCTCCATCAGCCCTTGGCTTCCCCAGGAAGGGCTGGGCCGGGCTCTCACGTTGGGGTTTTCTTAAGGTCCCGTTGAGCTCTCGTGTGACTGTGGGCAGGTTTCTTCTTCCCTTTTCCTTCTCCCTCGGTTCCCAGCACAAAGGCAGGAGGTGCTGGTCCCGTGTCCTGGTGCTCAGCAGGGGCTCTGCTGGCATTCATGTGAGGGGAGCAATGAGCCATTCCTGCTCCGTAGCGGGGGGGTCGGGAGCGCAGGCTTCCCGTGGTGGTTGTGTTGTGCTGCTGCCCCAGGAAGCCCCAAATCCCAGGTGGGACTCGTGGAAAATGGATTTCCTGGGGTTTTGTGCCCATTCCTTTGTTTGTTTGAACCCAGCTCATGGATTTAGTTGAGTCTGGAGCAGAGAAGGCTCAGGGGGGACCTTCTCGCTCTCTGCAACTGCCTGACAGGAGGCTGGAGCCAGGAGGGGGCTGGTCTCTGCTCCCAAGGAACAAGGGATGGGACAAGAGGAAACAGCCTCAAGCTGCCCCAGGGCAGGTTTAGATGGAGCTGAGGAACAATTCCTTCCCCAAAGGGTGCTCAGGCATTGGAACAGGCTGCCCAGGGCAGGGCTGGAGGCACCGGCCCTGGGGGTGTTCCCGCAGTGCCGTGGGTCAGTGGTGGCCTCGGCAGTGCTGGGAGCGGCTGGATGGATGATCCTGATCTCTCTTCCCACCCGGCTGGTTCTGGGATGGTTCTATGGGTGCAGAGGAGCAGGGAGAGCAGTGACAGGGACCGCGGCAGCTCCCGGCACCGCAGGGAATGCTGCTCTGCTTGATGGAGTGTTATGGAGCCCGGGATAGCACAGGCGGGAATGGGCAACGGGAGGAGTTCCTTGGGGATGCTGGTTGCTCCAAAGGGAAGCCGAGGGGGGTGCGCTGCTGCAGCGGTGCCCCAGCCGGTGCCCCCATGGCCAGGCAGGAGGAGGGTTTGGCTGCTGGAAATCTGGGAGCGTAAACCGGAGCTGGGGGTGTTTGGATCAGCCTTTCCCGGTGGGGTCACACCCGGGAATGACCCCACGTGGCCGGGACAGGGCGCGGGAATGGGGGTGTTGCATGGAGATGAGCTCAACCCGCCCCACACTGACCTCCTGCAGCATTCCCGGCTCCGGGCCGTTGCCATGGCTCCCGCATCCCGCCGTGTGCGGGCGGATCCGGCGGCATTCCCAGCGGGAGCTCCGCGGCGCATCCCTGCGAGCGGCGGCGGCCGGTGCGTGCTGCGGCGGCTGCGGCTGAGCCCGTGCTGCAGCCGCGCATGGCGCAGGCTCCGGGCGCGCGTCCCGCCGGGTCCTAGCGCCGGGGATCATCCGCCGGGATCCGGGCCGGGGCTGGGGACAGCCTCATCAGCGTGGAATCCAGCCTGGTTTGTGTCACAGGGACCTCAGAGCTCCTCCAGCCCCTGCCCCTGCCCCGGGCAGGGACACCTTCCACTAGAGCAGGTTGCTCCAAGCCCCTGTGTCCAACCTGGCCTTGAACACTGCCAGGGATGGGGCAGCCACAGCTTCTCTGGGCACCCTGTGCCAGCGCCTCAGCACCCTCACAGGGAAGAGCTTCTGCCTCAGAGCTCATCTCAGTCTCCCCTCTGGCAGGTTAAAGCCATCCCAGGTTTCAGGAACAGGTCTGCACGTTCCTAATGGAATGTTCCTCGGCTCTTTGGTGGTGGTTATCCATAGGGACGGGTGTTACACTGGGAGTCAGGCAGCTCCTGCACAACCCCCGTGGGTGCCGCAGGGGTGACCCATGGGGTGTCCCTGGGGAGGGCGATGGTTCCTCACCCGCCGCACGTGGAGGTCTCAGCACTGGTGCCTCCCTGCAGGTGGTTGGATGCGGATGGTCCCAGCCCCGATGCCTGGAGCACCCCCCGCGCTGTAGCTGAGGCTCTGGCCGGGCACACGGCTCCGGAGCGCGCCGAGGCGGATTCGGGCACACGCAGCTCCCACGGTACGTGCTGTCCCGATAAAACCCACGTGGGGATCAGGAGGGGGGAGGTGGGACCGTGCTCCTTTGGAATGGGGTGTTCCCATGATTTCCAAATGAAATTCATTGAGGGATGTCAAAGCAGTGAGTTTATTTCAAAGCTTTAAGGCGGGATCAGAGCCTTGGGTGTGTTTTGGGGTGTTGCAGCTCCTGGGGGCTGCAGCAGCCTCTGGAAGCACCAGGAGTTGATTCCTCTGGGATGTTTTTGGTTGAAAGAGCAGCTCATCCAAAATGAGTTTGGAGTTTGGAGGGAAAATGAGATTTTCATCCAAAGTCCAGGTAGGAAATGGGAAGTGGCGAATGGTGCCCTGGAGCTTCATGGTGTGAAACGGTGCATCCTCGAGGTGCAGATGTTGGCTCCTCCAGGAGAGGGATTTTTCACGTTCAGGCTGCACCTATCCACAAACTCATTGTCAAAGGCTCCTCATGGAATCACAGAATTCCAGCTTGAAGGGACCTCAAGGATCATCTGCTCCAACTTTTGAACTGTCTTGTCCTGTCTTTTGGACAATCTTGTCTCGACCGTGCTTATCCAGGAAGAGCCTGGTGTAGACGAGCTGGCCCAGCACCTCCTTCTGTTCATGGGCTCCTGCCTTTGCGTCCACACGTCGTTCCCTGTGGGATGAGGAAGTGCCGATGCGGGGGGCTGGTGTGTTTGTGTCCCTGCTGTGCTGTGGGGCTGCAGGGACCCTCCAGCGCTGCAGCTGAGGCTCTGGGTGTCCTCCCTGGGCTGGCCGCGGCGGGAGGAGGAGGAGGAGGAGAGGCCGGTTGGTGGCTGGAGCCTGCCTGGATGGTCCTTAATGTCTTAATTCAGCTTCAATTGACCTGAAGTTCTCCCCTTCTCATTGTGGGTCTTCAAATTGCTACAGACTTGTTGTCCCTCTTGGGTTAATCACAGGATTTAATGTGAAATGTCCTCAAGTTCTGCAGTGCTGGGCAATGGTTGGACTTGATGCTCCTAAAGGTCTTTTCCAACCTGGTGGATTCTGGGATTCTCATAACTGCTTGGAGCTTCCCAGTGGGACTGTAGCGAGTCCCTGGCTGCGTGTTGGAACCCCAGGACGTGAGCTTCCTGCAACTGGGTGCTTCAGGGGGGAGAACCGTGGTTGTGGAAGTGGGGGAAATTCCTTTCCCTTGTGCTGCAGGTTGGCCATGGAGAGCTCTGGGAGGAGAAACCAGCCCTGTGTGTCTGTGATGTGCTTGTCAATGAGAATACACTGAGCGATGGGTGGTGGTGCTGGAGGAGGCTCCTCCGGGGGTTTCCCTGGGGTTTGCTGGCTTTGGTGTGTCCCGTTATTCCTATGGCTCTGTGGGGAGAGCCAGCCTTTGAGAGGGGAATTGGTCTGTTCCCGGGCTGCAGCAGGACCCTCTGCACCTTTTTCCCTCCAGGTAGTTCATCCCCTTCACCATGGTCACTGCAACCAGGGGCTAAAATAGGATGCAAACACTCACAGGCAGCCGTGGCGTGGCTCTGGGTGTGCTGCTGGACGTGTGCCTGGGGCAGGCTGGGTGCTGGTGGGTGCCGGGGGGTGCCGGTGCCTGCAGCATCCCGGCGTGCCTGGCACGGTTCCTGCCACATCCCCCCGCTGAGCCCCGCTTGCGTTCAGAGGCAGCAGCTTCGCTGCAGGCTGGGGCTGCTGCCTTCAATCACACCCATTCACGCCGCTGGGGAAGGGACAATTACCGATTGATGGTGTGAAATCCCCACATTAACCACGTCAGCCCCGCGTCTCCCATCGCCTGCGCGCCCCGAACCGTGCAGTGCCGTGGGGGGTGCTGGGGACAGCCCCTGTGTCCCGCTGCTGTGTCACCCCCGGTTGCGGTGGTGGGATGTGGTGCTGGAGGAGCGAGGTGGGGCGCAGGGGCAAACCGTGGGGCAGCGGGGCCGGCGCAGCCATGGCCGTGGTGGTGCCCAGGGGTGGGGGGAAGCGGGGTGTCCCTGCCCAGCACAGCCGCGGCTGCTGCCTGCACAGGACAGGCCGGAGGCGGCTCTGTCCTTCCCGGTGTCCCGGTGCGGCGGCGGCGTGGCCCGGTGCCATCCCCCCTGCAGCAGCGGGGCGGCGTTAGGACCCAGCGGGCGCCGTGCAGCGGCTCTACCGCAGCGGCTCCTCCATCCATCCTCCCCTCGCCTGCGCTGGATCCCGGCGCATCCTCCTTAAAGCATCCTCTGCCGCTCGGAAACGGGCTTTTCCCCCTCCCCTGCGCCCAGCCGGGGCTCGGCGGGATGCTGGGGTCGGCCGGGACGTGGAAAACCGCCGCTGGAACACCATGAAGTGAGGCCCTTCCCTCCAGCCCCGAAATCCTCCAGGCAGAGGAGGCAGCGGCAGCATGGCCCAGGGCAGGAGACACACGTACAGCCGGGTGAGCTGGGGGGGAAACTCACCTCCAACTCCTGCCTGTGCTGGTGGTAACAGTGCGCTGACAGGCACATGGGTTGGTGCCGGGGTCTGGAGGGGGCTTCCCGGCGTTCCCGTGCCCGGGATTCGAGCTGTTCCTGTCTGTTCTGATGGGCAGGGGGTTGTAACAGTCTGACTTGCAGCAGGCCGTGTCCTCTGCGCTGAAGTTGGCCTGTGCTGTGCGTACCCCGCTGCAGCGAGGCCCCGCGGTGATCCCGGCACAGAGACAGGGGCTCGTTTCCCTTCCCGCATCCTGGCTTTTCCCTTCCTCCCTGCCAGGCTCCGGGCTGCGTGAGGCGGTGCTGAGCTTCCCAGGGGCCTGCAGGAGCACTTCCAGGCTTTACCGTGGTGCAGCTCCCCCCGGCAGGGCCGGGGCAGCCCCGGGCTGGGCACTGCCTTTCCTTTGTGCTGTTGTCCCTCCTGCAGTGCCGCTGTGTCCCCACTCGCTGTGTCCGGGGACCTGGCAGCGGCCCTGTTCTGCTGCCAGCTTGGCCGAGCACCCATGGACCAGGGGCCACAGCCGAGCACGGACCCCGTCCCAGCACCCCAACACAGACCCCGCGGGGACCTGTGCCCGGGCGAGGGCACGGAGCCGGGAATGTGCTGGGATGGGGGTTCCGGGCTCTGCCGTGGTCACTGCGCGGAGGAGAAGGGGCTCAGGGCTGCCCATAGCGTGTGTGTGCCCGGGAAGTTCCTTTTCCCTCCCTGTGCGGGGTCCTGGTGTGTTCCCATGTTCCCGTGCAGGGTCCCGGCATGTTCCCGTGCAGGATCCTGGTGTGTTCCCATGCAGGATCCCGGTGCATTCCCATGTTCCCATGCAGGATCCTGGTGTGTTCCTGTGCAGGGTCCCGGCGTGTTCCCATGTTCCCATGCAGGATCCTGGTGTGTTCCCATGTTCCCATGCAGGGATGTGGTTCCCAGCACAGGGGGTGCTGTGGGATGTGACGCTGCTCAAACTGGTGCTGCTGGTGTTGGGGAGGGGGTGAGGGGGTGACGTGTCCAGCTGGGCCCTGGTGGGTCTGTCCTGGCCCCAGGGTGGGATTTGGGGGCAGGATGGAGCCGTGTCCCCGCTGTGAGGGGCTGAGCTCAGAGAGCAATTGCAGTTCGACATCGGCGCTGCAGGGACTGAGGCCCGGGTGTCTGTGACAGGGGTCTGGGGACACGTGCCCGGTGCTGTGCCTGGTGCTGGGGTGTCCAGAGACACCCAAACTGTCCCTGATTCACTCCTTGCTCCACAGCCGTGAGCAGGGCGAGTCCAGCACCACGCTGGGGGCTTCATCCTGCCAAACCCTGAGCAGATTTGGTGCTCTGGACACCTGGGTTAGAGTCATGGGGTCTCAGTCTCCCCCCTGGCAGGGTAAAGCCATTCCCCGTGTCCTGTCCCTGCATCCCTGCCCGAAGCCCCTCTCCAGGTGCGCTGGGTGATCCCGCTCCCGGCAGGGCTATGGCAGCACCTCCCACTGGCTGTTCAGCAATAACAGGGATTAGCAGGAACCAGAATTGTTCCCAAGCCTGCCCTGGCCGCAGCCGGGCCCTGGAACTGGGGCTGCAGCGGGAATGTCGTCACGGAGCCGCTCCCGGCTTGTTGCGGTGCTCGGGGATCGCTGTAACTTCTGATGTGTGCTGCGAGTGACAGTTTGAGGTTCAGCTCCTTGGAGCTGTGCGGAGGGAGCAGCCCCGTGAGCTGCGAGCCCGGCTGCGGGGGGGCACGGGAGCCGCTCCTGCAGCTCCGTGCTCAGCACCAGCGCCCAGCACCTGCGCCCCCTGCCCAGAGCTCTGCCAGAGGGGAGATTGAAATGAGCTCTTGGGCAGAAGCTCTTCCCTGTGAGGGTGCTGAGGCGCTGGCACAGGGTGCCCAGAGAAGCTGTGGCTGCCCCATCCCTGGCAGTGTTCAAGGCCAGGTTGGACACAGGGGCTTGGAGCAACCTGCTCTAGTGGAAGGTGTCCCTGCCCGGGGCAGGGGCTGGAGCTGGATGAGCTTTAAGGTCCCTTCAACCCAAGCCATTCCCTGGTTCCAGGACACGCAGCCGATCCAGCTCTGCGCCAGTGCAGTGTAAACTCCATGGGTCTCACTCAGGATTGGTGCCCGGGATACAGCTGGTGCGGGCGCTGGTCCAGCTCCATGGCTGGATGAGCCCCCAGAGCCTCTTAAACCCTGACATCAGGAAGTGGTTGGGAAGTAAACTGTGTCCGGGATGGGCTGTGTGTTCCTGAGCTGGTATTCCAGGAGGCTGGAACGCTCCAGCAGTGTGTGGTACCAGAGATGGCGCAAGCGCAGGTTGCACGGATGTGGCTGTGCCGGTGCCCCACTGCCGCTGGCTTTGATGTCCCAGCGCTGGCGAGCCCCGTGAATGGGGTTTGTGAGCCTGGAGCGTCCGTTACCGGCGGAGCCGTGGCCGGGGGGCTCTGCCATTGTCCGGGTTCCTGTTTGGCGGCGAGGAGGGAAGGAATTGCCCTTTCCTGGCTCCTGAAGGGAGCTGCACGGTTCTGACCCCTCGGACCTGCGTGTGCGGGGGGGAAGGAGAGGCCCGAGGGCTCAGACAGGGTCTGTGTGTGTGTAACCCGCTGTGCTCCGTCCCCAGGCCTCCAGCTCCGGCGGCAGGATGAGTGCGGAGGGCAGCAGCCGGCCCCTCAAGGTGGGCTCCCGCGTGGAGGTCATCGGGAAGGGGCACCGCGGCACCGTGGCCTACGTGGGCGCCACGCTCTTCGCCACCGGCAAGTGGGTCGGGGTCATCCTGGACGAGGCGAAGGGCAAGAACGACGGGACGGTGCAGGGCAGGAGGTACTTCACCTGCGAGGAGAACCACGGCATCTTCGTGCGGCAGTCCCAGGTACGGCCCTGCCCCGCGGTGCTGCGCCCGGCGCCGGCACCGGGACGTGGCTCCCGGCGCCTCACACAACAGGGGAAGGGCCCTTGGCACCCGCGTGGGGAGGGAGAAACGGCTCCTTCACCAGAGGGACCACAGTGTCTGTGCACTCTCCACCTGCCATCGTGCGAGGGATCCTTGCACTGTCGTGTTGGGCCTGATTTAGGGGGTTGTCCTGACATAGTTACAGGTGAGTTGGGTGAGAAAAGGTTGGGGAGTTCCAGAGAGAGGGAATGGTTTTGTTTTGTCTTCAAAATGGAGATTCAAAGGATGATGATCAGAGACCTGGAGCACCTCTGAGATGATCAGAGGAGGCCCCGGAGCTGCTGCGAGGGCTGGAGCAGCTCTGCTCTGGAGCCAGGCTGAGAGAGCTGGGCTGGGGCAGCCTGGAGAAGAGAAGGCTCCTGAAGGGGACACCTTAGAGCAGCTCCAGTGCCTAAAGGGGCTCCAGGAAACCTGGAGAGAGGGTTCTACGACAGCATGTAGGGATGGGATGAGGAGTTTCAGCTTCCAACTGGAAGAGGGAAGAGCTGGATGAGGTGCAAGGAAGAAAATCTTCACTCTGAGGGTGGTGGGACACTGGAGTGGGTTGAATGGAGAAGCTGTGGCTGCCCCATCCCTGGCAGTGTTCAAGGCCAGGTTGGACACAGGGGCTTGGAGCAACCTGCTCTAGTGGAAGGTGTCCCTGCCCGGGGCAGGGGTTGGAGCTGGAGGAGCTTTAAGACCCCTTCCAACCCGAACCAGGCTGGGATTCCATGATCCTGTGACACTCAGCTCCGTGCCAACGCAGTACAAGCTCCGTCTCTCACTGGGGAGCAGTGCCCGGGGTGCAGCAGGGTGCTGCTGTGGGCAGGATTCCCTTTCCGCAGGTCCTGCTGTGCCTCTGTCCGCAGCCGCCTCCATCCTTCCTCTCTGGGTCTCCCGCAGCCGCCGCCTTCACACGGGCTCGGGCCCCTCAAGATCGGTGGTAAAGGAGGATTCCCGAGGGGAAGGTGTGGAGCTGGGCAGTGTTTGTGTCGCTGGTGCTGGAGCACCGGCCCAAGTGCTGAGGGTTTCCAGCTTTCTGCTCTCCCTCCACTAAAAGATACATCTCACAAGCTGAGCTCCGATAACGCCAGGATCAATAAAGCCAGCACCATCCATCATCTTCTGTTTATTGTGGAGCTTCAGCTTGAAAACTGCACCAGTGGGGAAACTGCAGAGGTTTTAGGTGATGTTTGTTCTGTTTCGTGCAGTCACAGCAGGTCCCACGCAGGGGTTGGATGCTGTGTTCATCCCTGTGACACTGCTGTGTCCTGGGGAGGGATGGAGCCCGTGCGATGTATCTGCTCCAGAAAGCTGGCTTGAGCAGCGTCCTGCCCTGGTCACAGGGATGCGGGGAGCCATGAGAGCTGAAACAGTCACAGAATCCCAGCCTGGTTTGGGGCGAAGGGACCTTAAAGCTCCTCCAGCCCCAACCCCTGCCCCGGGCAGGGACACCTTCCACTAGAGCAGGTTGCTCCAAGCCCCTGTGTCCAACCTGGCCTTGAACACTGCCAGGGATGGGGCAGCCACAGCTTCTCTGGGCACCCTGTGCCAGCGCCGTTGTTATCCCATTCCTGTGCACTAACTGTGGTTATGCTTTCCCAGATCCAGGTCTTTGAAGATGGAGCTGATACAACATCCCCAGAGACACCGGAATCTGCTGCCCTGAAAGTCCCCAAGAGAGGTACAACAGCTCCGCCTGCCCCAGCCCCGTCCCTGCCCTGCTCTGGCCCCACCGAGGTTCCACCAGCAGGCACTCAGCAGGGTCCACACGCTGCGGGGTGCTGGCCCATGTGCCAAGGTCTGCCCCTGCTTCAGGTCCCCACGTGCCTTCCCAGCTCATCCGCCTCTCCCATGGTCCTCCTGGCACGGTCCTGTGTGATCTTTGGGATCACAGAAGGAAGCACCACGTGCAAGAGTTGCTCTGGGCTGGTCTGTGCTTGCCATGAGAGTCTGCCTGGTGCGAATGGGGTGGGAGATCCTTCCTGGAGGGGTGGGAAATCCAGCCCAGAGGGGTGGGAGATCCAGCCCAGGGGCATGGGTACGTGGAAGGAAGACTTGAACTGTTCCAACGCTGTGGAAGGAAGAGTTGAATTGCTCCAGCGCTGTGAAATCCCCCCTCAGGGCTGTGCCTCATTCCCACCTCCTTGGCACTGAGCACGTCCCGCTCCGTGTGGAGGGTTCCTTCCCTTTGCCCTTGCCGGGCAGCTCGTTCCTGGCTCTGTGTGCTGCTGTGGCAGAGTTGCCTCCCGTCGGGCTCTGCTTTGTGGAGCAGTCACTCAGCGGCACACTCACGGATGCCGGGAGCATGGATCCAGGCCAGCTTCCTGCCCATGGCAGCCTTTGGCACCGGGTGCCAGGCTGGGGGCTCCTGGGGGGGTGTTGGTTCTGTCCGTCCCGTGACTGGAATGGGAATTAGACTTGGCACCGTGCCCTGGTGTCCGGCCTTCACCTTGTCCTGCGGGAGCTGCGGGCAGGGAAACATCCCGCATGTTCCTGGGGGTGTTCCACAACTCTCAATCCAGAATTCCCAGCTGAACACTCAGTTTGCCGCCTTGTAATTCATGGAATGAATCCTGGAATGGTTTGTGTTAGAAGGGACCTTAAAGCTCCTCCAGCTCCAACCCCTGCCCCGGGCAGGGACACCTTCCACTAGAGCAGGTTGCTCCAAGCCCCTGTGTCCAACCTGGCCCAGTCTTAACAGTGCCCAGCATTGGGAAGTCACCACTTCCCTGGGGAGATCATCCAGTGGAAGAGCATTGCCACAGGTCCAGGGGTGCTGCTGCCTCTGCCCAGCCCTGGGGAGGCCTCCCCTGGAGCCCCGTGTCCAGGTCTGGGCTGCACAGGGCAAGAGGCAGGGAGCTCCTGGAGCGAGGCCAGTGGAGGGCTGCGGGGATGGTGAGGGGTCTGGAGCATCCCTCCTGGGAGGGGGGCTGAGCTGGGGCTGCTCCGCCTGGAGAGTCACAGCGTGGTGGGGTTGGACGGGACCTTAAAGGTCATCTCCTTCCACCCCCAAAGAACAGGAGGCTCGGGGGATGTGATGGGTGCGCCCAGCACGTGGGGCCCGGTGACGGGGCAGGAGACAACGGGCATGAACCGAACCACAGGAAGATGCTGTGGATCCAGGAAACCCACAGGAACATGAGGAAACCCCTGAAGCCCGTGTGCCGGGCTGCACCCAGCGCGTGAGCAGCGGGGCAGGGAGGGGGTCCTGCCCCCCTGCTCCGGCGGGACCCGTGCACGAGCTCCAGTCCCGCCGTGGTGGTTGAGCTGGTGGGTGCTGGAGCAGCCCCGGGCCGGGCTGGATGCGGGTGTAGGGATGCAGGTGCTGGGATGTGGCTCCTCGCCAGGGTTCCCATGGCAACGGCTGCAGCCTGATGCCAGCGGGTGCTGCGCGGGGGGGGCGGCTCCGGCTCTCTCTGCTGGGGTGGTCAGAGCCGGGCTGGGGGTGCCGAGTGACCTCCTGCCTCTGCCTCCAGGGAGCCCCCAGAGCAGCTCCGGTGCCTAAAGGGAAACCTGGAGAGGGGCTTTGGGCAGGGGATGGAGGGACAGGCCAAGGGGAATGGCTTTAACCTGCCAGAGGGGAGATTGAGATGAGCTCTGAGGCAGAAGCTCTTCCCTGTGAGGGTGCTGAGGCGCTGGCACAGGGTGCCCAGAGAAGCTGTGGCTGCCCCATCCCTGGCAGTGTTCAAGGCCAGGTTGGACACAGGGGCTTGGAGCAACCTGCTCTAGTGGAAGGTGTCCCTGCCCGGGGCAGGGGCTGGGGCTGGAGGAGCTTTAAGGTCCCTTCACCCCAAACTCTGTGGTTCCATGATCTGCCTCATGGCTGTTGAGATTCCAGGCTGGGATGGAAACCTTTCCTTTTGCTGTGTGAACTAACTGCTCTCTGGCCCTGTATTCCCCTTGGTACATGAGATTCCCATTTTGCATCCAGCCGGTTGGATGTGGTCACATGGACTGTGAGACCAGGGGGTGATTCCTGGTCTCTGGAATCGCCCGGAGGTGATTCCATGGGGATGATGCTCTGAGGGGACCCGCAGCTCCCTGAACTGCAGTAACTTAACCCAGAGCAGCAGCGTGGCCTCACCTTGTCCAGTGCCAGCGGGTCTCCCGAGGGATCCCTGTTCCTGCAGCCCCGCTCCCGATTCTATCCCAGCCTTTGCTTCCCCCCTCCCTGGGGACACTCTGAATGGTCCTTTCACGTGATGCTCGAGCCAAATGTGATGGTTCTGCCTCTGTTTCTCTTTGCAGACTCCATGGACGCCACCAAAGGCAGCAAACTGGTGAGTGCTGGGCCCGGGGTGCCGGGAGGAGCTGGGGTCGGGCACTGGGCACCGCTCACACGGGGGCACCGTGTGCCCAGGGGGTGGTGTTTGCCAGCCCCAGTCCTGCTGAAGCCCTTTCCAGCTCCGTGCTTTGTAATGGAACCTGGAAAAGTGCTTTTCCTCCAAATCCCACGGGAACAAGGGCCTGGAAACGGCACTTTTCAGCTCATGACAGGAATCATGGCTGAGGAATAAACCCCAACAGCTTCCTGCATCACAGCTTATCTGGTTCAGTCACAGCTCTTGGCTGCGCTCCTGTGGGGAATGAGCCTGACATCCTGCATCCACCTCGGGATGTGGCATGAGCTCTCCCTGGCTGACGCACTGGGAGATGCACCGTGTGGGTCTGGATCTGGGAATCCCGGTGGCACAGCCGGGAGCGGGTTGTGTCCGGATGGGATGGCTGCATCCCAAGGGACACAAAACAGGAGCAGGTACCTGCCCTGAGCTGCCCTTGGCCCCAGGCAAGCACAGTTAGTGGTGTTTGAGGTTAATCCAGGGAAGGCCGTGCTCCGGACACTGGGAATAGCGGTGGCGAGCGTGCCTTGGGATGGGAGCCGTGTGTTTCCCGGGATCAGGCAGCTCCATGTTGCACCCAGGCTGCTGGGAGCAGCTCGGGAGCCTCATCCAGCCGACTCCAGCTCAGGGCAGGGAGGAAACTCCCTCCTCCTCCTACCGGGATGGGGAGGGTTCCGGGATTGCCTTTTGCTGCCGGTTGGGACGTGAGGGGCCTGTGGCGCTGCGGGTGTCCCGGCCCCAGTGTCCCAGCCCCGGTGAGCACTTTCAGTCTCCCAGATCAGTTACACTGGAATTCCAGCAGGAGCTGGTAGGTGGCACTCACAGAGAGCCTGGGGGCACTCCAGGGCCCGTTCCAGAGTCGAGGCTGCAGGAGGGACTCACAGAGCATTGGAGGAAATGGGGTAAAACTGGCCTAAAAGGCAAACAGAGTATTTGTGGAGTGAAAATAACCTGGGGGGGCACGAAACCAGGATGCTGAAATACCTGTTCCTTAAACTCTTCGTGCTGCTCGCACTGGGAGAAGGTTGTAGGAGAGGAGGTGAAGCCCAGGTGGAAGAGCCAGTGGTACCTTCTGTCTGTCGGCATCAGTTACCCGTTACCCCAGTTGTCTCTGGTATCACAAGTGTCACGGTTTCCTGTGTGAGAGGTTGGGAATTTGGTGCTGGCCGCTGCTGGAAGTGGAACACTCTGGCGGATGGAGCTCCCGCTGTGCTGTTGTGGCCCGGAGATGGTGCTGTGTGATGTGCTGCTGAGCTCTGGGGCACCCGGCTTGGATGGGTGCGTGGAAAACGGGTTCAGAGTGACCCTCCTGGCCCGGGTGGGTGCTGGCTGCCTGTGCCCAGCTCCTGCAGGGCCCGAGAGAAGGGGTGAGACGTGGTTCCATGTGGGATGTGAAGCACCAGAGCTGGGTGCAGCCTCCTCTTCCCTTCGGAGTGCCTGACCAAGGCGGTGGGTGCAGGTCCAGGCAGTGTTTGAGTGCTGGGTTTGGGGGATCCTCCTCCCCAGAGTCCAGGTTTGGGTGAGCTCCGCACTGCTTAACCCCTTGCAAGTGCTGATGGTGCCACTAAGTCAATCTGGTTTCCTTTGGATGTATCCAGCCCCTCAAAAGATCCCCTGGGAGGTGGATCTGAGATGCTGGAGCAAAGGTGGTGGGTGAGGGTGCTCAGGGTGAGCTCCATCTCCTGCTCTCCCCATCCAGCCTTCTGATGTGTGTTTGGCTTCACCTGGCTGGATTTCCCTCCGGGTAGCACGTGCTCGGAGCCTGGTGGCTCCTTTGAGCCTGTTCATGGGGAGCTGGGGCCGGTGTTTGGGCAGGTCCCCTCCATCACCCGCGCCGCTGCGGTGTGACCCGAGCTCTAACCTTGTGCCTTTTATTCCCTCCTCACGCAGCGTGGAGTGAAACCGAAAAAGGTGGTGTCTGTGTGCGCGTCCTGTGTCCCCCCGGCTGCATGGAGCCACCACCGCATCCCATTGTCACCGGGCCCTGCGCCTCCATCCACCCGCTGCATGTTGCTCGCTGCATGCGCTGCCCCGCGCCAGCCCCGGCTTGCTCAGGGGGCGGGAGGTCCCCCCGTGGTGGGTGGAAGGGGTTGGAGCTGTGGGGAACGTTCCATCACCCGTTGCTGACGCTGCCCCGGCGCGGTTCTGCTGCAGCAGCCGCAGGGCAGTGACTGTCCCCCTGCACTGGGCACTGCTGAGGCTGCCCCTCGAACCCTGGGTCAGTTCTGGGCCCCTCACTACAAGAGAGACATTGAGGTGCTGGAGCGGGGCCAGAGAAGGGCACCGGAGCTGGTGCAGGGCCTGGAGCACAAGTGTGATGAGGAACGGCTGAGGGACCTGGGGGGTTTAGTCTGGAGAAGAGAAGGCTCAGGGGGGACCTTCTCGCTCTCTGCAACTGCCTGAGAGGAGGATGGAGCCAGGAGGGGGCTGGTCTCTGCTCCCAAGGAACAAGGGATGGGACAAGAGGAAACGGCCTCAAGCTGCCCCAGGGGAGGTTTAGATGGAGCTGAGGAACAATTCCTTCCCCAGAGGGTGCTCAGGCATTGGAACAGGCTGCCCAGGGCAGGGCTGGAGTCACCGGCCCTGGAGGGATTCAAAAGACATGGAGACGTGGTGCTAGGGGACATGGGTTAGTGGTGGCCTTGGCAGCTGGACTGGATGATCCTGGTCTCTTTTCCCACCTGGTTGATTCCATGATTCTCATGAGCAGTTTAAGCTGAGCAGTGGTTGAACCACTGGAGTAAAGAACAAGCCCCAGGAGCTGGGAGCAGTCTCTCTGCTGCCCAGAAATGGGCTCCGGGGCTTGGAGGCAAGTCCCAGGTTGGTTTGAATGTGGGACCCGTCCTCTCCTTGGGCTGCAGCTCCCCCCACTCCTCCCAAGTTAAGAGCCCTCCAGCCAGCCTGTCCGTGGCACTGCCCAAGCCCCGGAGCTTTCCCATCCCTTAGTACCAGCATCAGCTGAAGCTACAAGGGGCTTGGCGGAGATCCCTCATCCCTGTCTCTGGCTCTTGCTGTGGGAATACTCTTTGCCATGGAGATGTTGCCGTAAGAGAGGAGAAAAGCAACCCCGGGCCCCGCACGAGCACCAGGGTGTGATACAGTACCTGCCGTGCCCTCGGCGCCGTCCTGGACGTGCCTTTCGTTCCAGCCACTTCCATGTGGAGTTTTGGGTGGGGAGATGATCCCAGCAGCAGCACTTGCCATGGAAGGGCCCAGGTGAGGAGCGGTGCAGCAGCAGGAGAAGCTGCAGCGGGGTGGTGGGAGCAGCTCCCGCCGGTGCCCACCTCCATCCCCCGTCTGCTCCGAGGTCTCTGCGTGTCTCTGAGGCTCCAGCCTGCACCAGGGCTCTGCTGGGCCGATGGGAAGAGCTTCTCCTCCTGACCATGGTGTTGCTTCGCTTCCCCAGCCCCACTGCTGTGGTTCCCACCACTGTACCCACACTGCCGCCAGCTCAGAGCTGCAGCTCTGCCTTCAAGAGGTGGTTGTGGCAGTGGCTCTCCAGAGAGCCCTTCCCACCATGGAGATGGGATCAGACAGGTCCATCCCGCTCAGAGGGACGGGCTGGTGCCACGTCTTTGCTGAAACCGCCTCAGAATGCAGCTTCTTCAGCCGTTAATGAACTTGTGAGCTCTCCATCCCCTCCTTGCAGCTCTTGCCCTGCATCAGCATGTGGAGACCTCGGTCCACTTGGTAGGATCCCAAAATAACCCAGTGATTAGCAGGTAAATCCTCATTTGTGAGCTTAAGGCAGCTCTTTGTGTGTTAAAATAGACTTTAAGCATATTAGGAGCTGCTCCTTGGTGCCAGCTGGTGCTCACCGGAGAACATCCTCTGCTGGCCTTGGGTCTGCGCCTGCCTCTGGGCTCGTCGGGAGCGGTGGGGAAGGGCCTCTTGCTGTGGAGGTTGTGGCCGTTGTGTGGGCCGTGCGGTAGCCCGTGGGGCTCTGGAGCGTGGTGGGACGCTGTTGGGTCATCCCTGGCTGTTTCTCTGCTCATTTTTGGAGTGAGATGGGTTCTGTGCTCCTTCATCTCCTCTGTGCTGCCTGCGTTGATTCGCTGCCTGTCCTGCCTGGGATGCAGTGGCAATGACGATGCAGAGGAAGGGTGAGGGTGCTGAGGCGCTGGCACAGACTTTTCCCAGAGAAGCTGTGGCTGCCCCATCCCTGGCAGTGTTCAAGGCCAGGTTGGACACAGGGGCTTGGAGCAACCTGCTCTAGTGGAAGGTGTCCCTGCCCGTGGCAGGGGTTGGGGCTGGAGGAGCTTTAAGGTCCCTTTAACCCAAACCAGGCTGGGATCCTGTGATAAACCATGTCCCTAATGCCACGTGTACGTGTTACGCTGTCCCTCTGCCCCTGAGCTGCGTGACCCTGGTGACAACTCTTGCCCAAGGGTCCTCTCCCACCACCCCTCCTGGAACAGCACAACCTAAAGCCACTTTGATGCTGGGTTCCCTGCAGTGGCTTGTGTTTGTCCGTCTCCAGTAGCATTCCTGTTCCTTTCGCCATCCCAGCCGGCATTCCCTGTGCCGGAGCTGGGTCTCTTTTGTTCGGAGCTCTGCCGGGAGCCTGGCTTCACCCCTCTCTGCGGGTGTTGATCCCTCTCCCGTGTCCCCCATCCATGGCCAGTGGTGGTCCGGCTCCGTGCGGGAGCAGATGGCTCATTGCATCCCGGCGGGAGCACGGGGCCATCTGCTCCCAGATGGTTTCCTTCTAAAGGAAGGAGTCGTGGCAGGGTCTGTGCCGCAGGCCGGGGGCTCTTTCGCTGTTCCCCAAGGGAAGGGCCGTTGGAGCAGCATCTGGCACCACAGGCGGGGGGCTCCATGTGGAGGGGCCCAGTTAACCCTGGCAGCACCACGGGCGGCTCCCGCTCCGCACCGGGATGTGATTCCACAATCCCATCACCTGTGAGGCTGCAAAAGTTCCTGTTGCTTCGCACGCTGTGAGATGAACAACTTCTCTTCCACATCACTGAAGGTGTTCAAGGGACAGCTCGGAAGCACCCCACGGCTGCTTTTCCATCATGGAATTCCACTTCTCATCCTGTTCTGCTCAAAGGGCAGCTCCAGGAGGTGCATGTCCGCCCCGTGCCAGTGTGTGTTGGATCCTGGCTGTGGAGAGAAGGATCTGTCCTCGATTCAGGAAGCAGAGATGTGTGTTAGGGGAGGAGCTGGTTCCTCAGAGCAGCTCCTGCCCTGTCCCCTGCTGTAACATCCCTGATGCTCTTCACTGGGGGTTGAATCCATGTCGGCTCCGTGGGGCTCCTTTGGGAACATGTGGCACTTTGTGCAGGGAAGGGCTCAGAGCCATGATCCTGTTTGTGTTTGGGAATGTGCAGCACACGCGGGGTTTGGGTGATGGCTGGAGCTGCAGCGTGGAGGGACAGCTCCATCCCTGGCCGCCCGCAGCCGGAGGTGTCCGAAGCCTTCAGAGAGCTTGAAGCTGTGTGTGAACCTGCGTCAGGAGCAGCCCCATCCCTGGAGCCAGGCTGGGAGAGCTGGGCTGGGGCAGCTGGAGAAGAGAAGGCTCCTGAAGGGGACACCTTAGAGCAGCTCCAGTGCCTGATGTTGGGTCTTGGGACCAGCAGCACCCGAGGGTCTGTGTCAGGGTGGGGATGAAGAGGGGGTGCATCGCTGAACATCCCAGTGAGTGACCTTCACTGCTGGTGGGGAAAGTGATGGAAGTGATAGAAAGCAGTGGCAGGCCTTGCTTCCTGCAGTGTGTGTCTTGCTGTCTGTGCGGGATGTCCACGTTTGGTCTATGACTTGATCCATGATCCTTTATCCTGGGGGGACATCTCACCAGCTGCGCCCTTGGCCACCCAGCCACGTTTGAGCTGCTGGTTCAATGGTACTGGAGCCTCTGAAGGAACTTCACTGGCTAAACCAAACCAAAAACCGGGTCTCGGGGGACCCACAGACCTGACACCCCCCAGCGCCGTGGGGGTCTCTTGTCACTGGTGTGGTGATGGAGTGGACCCCACCATGAGCCGTGTCCCTGCATTGCATCCACTGGAGCCATGCACCGTCTATTGGGCCTCGGGCAGTGTTTCAGGTGCTGGAGATGGGTGGAACGAGGCTGGATCTGGCCTCGGGACAGAAGAGCCATCCCACTGGAATGCTGCTTCGGCACAGGGAATTCCATCCTGTCTTTCAGCCGGATGAATCCAGCCAGATGACAGCTTCCCCCATGAAGAGCATCCATCCCACTGCACCCAAGGGCTGTCCCCAGGCACTGCTCATCAGCTCTAATGTGTAACGAAGCCCTGGCTCTGCAGCGATCGATGGTGGCTGTCACCTGAACTGGGAGCACCAAGTGCCTTTTGGTCACCCCAAGGGCTTAGGGGTGACTCTAATGCACCGAGGGGTGACACGTGCGTGGTTCAGCTCCTGACCATGGGATGCGTGTAGTGGTGCAGCAGACCAAGACCATCGGTTTTCACAGCGCATCAGAGCACCAGGGATGGAGATGTTTGGGTCAAACAGATGATGCTCAGTTCCCAAAGTGGATTTAGTTTGGGGTGAAATTGGTGCAGACCTTTAGGTACCATCAGCTTCTATCCCTGCAGCAGGACTGCAGACCACTTGCTGTGACTCTGGTGGATCCAGAAGGATGGATTTGGGAAAGCATCAGCATGGAGATTTTACTGACAAGCATTGAAATCGCTTTCAGAGCAATGGTATTTCAGAGCCTGGAGAAGAGAAGGCTCCTGAAGGGGAGGCCTTAGAGCAGCCCCAGTGCCTAAAGGGGCTCCAGGAAACCTGGAGAGGGGCTTTGGACAAGGGATGGAGGGACAGGCCAAGGGGAATGGCTTTAACCTGCCAGAGGGGAGATTGAGATGAGCTCTGAGGCAGAAGCTCTTCCCTGTGAGGGTGCTGAGGCGCTGGCACAGACTTTTCCCAGAGAAGCTGTGGCTGCCCCATCCCTGGCAGTGTTCAAGGCCAGGTTGGACACAGGGGCTTGGAGCAACCTGCTCTAGTGGAAGGTGTCCCTGCCCGGGGCAGGGGTTGGAGCTGGAGGAGCTTTAAGGTCCCTTCACCCCAAACCAGTCTGTGGCTCCGTGGGCTCAGTCCCTGCACCCGCAGGGGGTGCGAGGCCGGGGCCGGGGGTGATGGCGCCGGGCTGGGCGGTGACGGGCAGCACCGGCGGATGCTGCGGCTCCGAGCCCGCGTCTGCCCGCTCATCCCTCCCTGCGCCTGCCCGTGCTCCGCTCCGCCGCTCCGGCCCCGCTGGGCAGCGCTGCGGCGGGGCTGGTGCTCCGCGCTGCCGAGCGCAGGGCCGGCGCCGGCGGCACCCGCGGGCTGAGGCGGCCGCGCCGGGGCGGTGCTGAGCTGCGGGGCCGCTGTTCCCGGCGGAGCAGCGCCCGGTGCCGCGGTGCGGGCGGAGAGCAGCGCGCAGGAGAGGAGCGGGGCCCCGCCGGCGCCCGTGATGTCATGACCGGCCGGGGCGGTGGCTGCGGGCTCCGGTGGCTGCAGGCGCGGGCCGGGCCCCCCGCGGCTCCCGCTCAGCCGTAGCGGCCGGCGCGGATGGAGCGCGGGTAGCGCGGAGCCGCAGCCATTTGCAGGCGCCGCCGGTGCCGCCGCCCGGTGCCGCCGCATTGTTGTGCCCGCGGTGGGTCGCGGATCGCGGATCGCTCCGGCAGGATGAGGCAGGCCCCGGCGCTCCGGAAGGTACGATCCGCACCGGCTCCGCGCCCCCCAACGCGCCCCTTCCCCCGGGGTTGTGTTTGTTCCACGGGAATGCCGCGGGGCTGCGCCGGGGGCTGAGCCGCGTCCCGGTCCCGGTGGATGCTGGGGGGTGCTGGGGGGGAAGGCAGCGGCCGCATTCCTTAATCCCGGAGCTGCCATCGCTCCGTGTCACCTGCCCGTGCCTGCAGCAGCGCCGCAGCGGCCGGAGCTCGGCGCTGCCTCCTGCATCTTCCATGTTCGCAACAACGTGATTTTGCACCTTAGCGATGGGAACCGGGCCCCCGGGGGCTGCTTTCAGCATCCCCAAAGCGTTGTTGTATCTGGACCCCGTCAGGCTGTTCCCGAGCCCGGTCCCTGCTCCGGCGCTGTCCTACATGTTTATTTTTAGCACATCCAGGATGTCAGCGTTCAGCTCGAGGAGGATTCCTGGGGTTTTTCCCTCTGGAAGTCAGCGGCGCAGGGGGTTGGAGCAGAGGCACAGGGGTGCAGCTCTGCCGGTGCTGTGTCAGTGAGGAGGCTTCAGAGCAGCGTGACAGCAACGCGCCTGATTTAGCTCCGTGGCTCCATGAGCTCACCAGGCACAGGGAATACTTTGCTCTATGGGGATTACTCGAAGAGCTGCTGCTTAATCCACCTCCAGATGCAAAGTTCCGCCGGTGCTGGAGCAGAGGGAGCAGCCCGGGGCTCAGCACCCATCTGGCAGGGGGGGAACAGACCGGAGCGCCGCTGGATCCAATCCTGCTGCCCTGCTCCTTCCCCTTGCCGGGGATCAGAGGGAGCACACGTGCAGGGTGTTTAACATGCAAAACCTCTTGTAGCATTAATGTCACCCCAGGAGGAGCCCCCAGGAGCGTGTCCTTGTGCTGGTGGGGCGGAGATGGCGTCACCACCAGCAGGGTTTGGTTCCTGCCCGTCGCTGTGTTGATGCTGGAGCTGCTGGAAACCCTCAGGGGATGCTCAGGGGAACCTCTGCAGCAGCTCATGGAGCCTGGGAAGTTCTGCTCTTCCGCATCAGAAGCCTCCAGGCGCTGCCCAGCAGGGGCACTGTGTGCGGCACTGCCCCTCCTGCCCCGTGAGGTGGTGCCAGTACAAGGGGGCTCACACATACTCGCAGCCCTGCCAATGATCCACGATCCAGCTTGGGTCGAGACCCCACGCCTGGAGCAGAACAAGTGAAGAGGGACCTGCAGGACCAGGATCTGCAGCCCCGCGTTGGACACGGGTGGTGCCGGCCCCACCACGGGCGGTTGCTGGTGCCCAGGAGCAGCTTTGGCCGAGTTCTCACTGCTGGGAGCAGGGTTTGTTCCCGAGTGTGTCTGCTCTGAGCCCACTGCTCCCCTGGCGCCGGACCCGCCGCGGGAGCCAGGGTTGGATCGTGCCATCAAATATCGATGCAGCAGCGTTACACAGCAGCAGAACCACCCGCGGCCGTATGGAAGAGCTGCAGCCAGGGGTGCAGAGCATCCCGGGATCCAGGAGGGACCAAAGCCCCTGTGCTCAGCTCCTGCTCCCAGCTCCGAGGAAGAGGAGGATGGATGGAGCAGCGGTCGCCCTCCAGCCCTGCTGGAGCATCGCTCTGCACCCGCTGTGCCAGGAGCTGCTGACCCAGGATCTTGGAGCTGCCACCTCAGCTCTTCATGGGCTTCACGGGGCTTGGAGCAACCTGCTCTAGAGGAAGGTGTCCCTGCCCGGGGCAGGAGGTGGGACTGGAGGAGCTTTAAGGTCCCTTCAACACAAACCAGTCTGGGATTCAATAATGTATTCCATGGAGGGGGACCAGCGTAGCCTTGCACCTCACACCAGAGCAGAATGACACCAGGATCCTCTCTGTCACTCAGCCTCGGTGGCTTTAGAGGATACCAAGAAGTTTCTCCCTTTTTCAGGGTCTGGTGTGGTTTGAGCTGTGGAAGATGCTCCTCAGCCAGTGCCCGCCCCATGGCCCGTGGGGCAAGGCTCAGTGGTCGCTGCTGGTGTCCGTGTGCTGTGCTGGGCAGCACTGAGCTCTGCTGGACCGGGGTGGGGGCAACCCCAGCACAAGCACAGGCTGGAGATGGGATGGAGCAGCTCCAGGAGCCCCCAGAGCAGCTCCAGTGCCTAAAGGGGCTCCAGGAAACCTGGAGAGGGGCTTTGGACAAGGGATGGAGGGACAGGCCAAGGGGAATGGCTTTAACCTGCCAGAGGGGAGACTGAGATGAGCCCTTCGGTGCCACTCGATGCAATCCCTATTTAGCCCTTTTAGAACTCTTAAGGATGCTGGAGTGCTCCTGAGGAGCTTTCTCCTGCTCCTCAATCAGCCTGTGTTTATCTGAGGGCTTTAAGCTTTTATGTGGCCATTACATGGCAGATTCTGCCAACAGGAGATGTTCTGGGAGATGGTATCGGAACGAGCCTCCTGTTGAGTGCAGGCTGTTGGGAAAGGCTGGAAGCGAGCGAAGCGGGATTTAGGATAATGCAGGAGTAATTGCTGCTGGGGGGTGCTAACAGCCAGCTCCATCTGTGCTGGTGAGACAGGGAAAGAAGCAGCTGGAGGGTCCGTCAGCTGGTCTGGGGGGGGGTATGGACATGGCTTTGGATACTGGGAGAAGCCGGGTGGTGGGAGCAGTGCTGTGGCCATCGGGCTCTGCCTCTGGGCTGCAGGCACCGAGCAGTTGCTGATGGGCTTTAAGTGCCTCAATCCCATGGGATCATGTGGCCGAGGCTTTATTGATCCTCTGCTCCTGAGTACTTTAAGCTGTGGATGAGGTAATGGGCTAAAGGGGGGTGGCGGGTGCTGTGCATGGGTTTGTGTCCAGAAGGGAAGCAGAGGGGGGAAGCAGAGCCCGGGGCTGCAGCACCGCGCTGGGGGGCTGGCGGTGACACCCGGCTCCCTCCAGGGAACCAAAGGGTTGAGGGGAGATGGTGTTTGAATATAACCCCTTCATCGGGACACCCCTGCTTGTGCTGCCCAAGCCCTCGTGGTGGGCAGAGCCTGGGGAGCCCCGAGCAGCTCTGCAGGAGGTGTCCGACGGGCCCAGGTTTGCCTTTGGAGCTGGACATCAACCAGCGGTAAAGCCTTCACCCAAACCAGGCTGGTTCCGTGGTGATGGTCCTGTTTTCGGGAGGAGCCTGTTGGGATGCTGGGCTGCACCGGGCTCTGCTCCTCTGCTCCAGTCGCAGGGTCCCTCCGGAGCTGTGCTGGGGCCGTGGTGCTGGGCTCCTCACTGGCACACACACACACTAACCGCCCTCCTGTCTTTGTGTCTCCTGTCTCCTGCTGTGCTCTGGCGCTGCTGCGGCCTCTGTCTCTGCTCCTGTCTGTCCTGTCCCTCTCCTCTGCCTCCCGCTGCCTGCAGACCACCGCCCGGCGGGCCAAGGTGAGCAGCGCCGGCCTCGGGCAGCCCCGCGCCGGGAGCTCGCTGGGGACAGCCCCGGCTCCTGCTGGCACCGTGTGCGGAGCACGGGAGCCGTGTCCTGCTCCTGGAGTGAGGATGTGCTGCTCCAAAGCCGTGTCCTGCTCCAGAGCCATGTCCTGCTCCTGGAGCCACGTGCTGCTCCGGAGCCATGTCCTGCTCCTGGAGTGAGGATGTGCTGCTCCAGAGCTGTGTCCTGCTCTGGAGGGATGTGCTGCTCCGGAGCCATGCTCTGCTCCCAGAGCTGTGTCCTGCTCCGGAGGGATGTGCTGCTCCGGAGCCATGCTCTGCTCCCAGAGCTGTGTCCTGCTCCGGAGGGATGTGCTGCTCCGGAGCCATGCTCTGCTCCCAGAGCTGTGTCCTGCTCCGGAGGGATGTGCTGCTCCGGAGCCGTGCTCTGCTCCCAGAGCTGTGTCCTGCTCCGGAGGGATGTGCTGCTCCGGAGCTGTGCTCTGCTCCCAGAGCTGTGTCCTGCTCTGCGTGAGGATGTGCTGTTCTGGAGCCATGTGCTGCTCCTCAGCGTGTCTGGATCACTGGGGACAACCCCCTTGGGCAGAGCTCCCCGGGAAGCCCGGTGCTCGCAGCCAGAGCTCCTCCGAGGGGCTGGAGGATGAGGAGTTGCAGTGATGCCAATGGCAGAGCTCACTCTTGGAGTCCCTCTTACGTTACTGTTTCCTTCCTCCTGCTGTTTCCCAGCTTCTGAGGGCACTTTCCAGTGGATCTCCTTCACTCTGCGAAGGGCTTTAACCCCTGGAGCAGCAGGAACAAGAACATCTCCTTCCCAGTAGTGTAGCTCTTGGAGATGGTGCTTGGTGCCATGGAGACTGTTCCCAGGCCGGGGCCTGGCAGAGCCCGGGATCAGCCTGGGGGGGACGGAGCTGCCTGTCCCTTCCGCCCATGGCAGCCGAGGGAGCTCAGGTTCGGTTGAACAAGGAGCTGGCAGAGGATCCAACCGCAGCGTGGCGGGGACGTGCCCGGTCTCACTGTAGCTGGTGGGGCAGAGGTGGAGGTGCTGAGCCCTGGGGCGAGCTGAGCCTCCGCTGCAGGAGTGCAACAGGAAGCCGGGGGGTTAATTTCCACACACAGAGGTGAGCGCCCCACAACTGCAGGTGCAGGAGGGTGCTGAGGGCCCTGGTGCCGTCACCAGTGTGGGCAGCATCAGGGCAGCCTCAGCAGCGCTGGGGGAGCAGCTCCTGCTCTGGGTGCTCCCGGCTCCACCGGCTCCCCTGGACGCCGCCGAGCTCCTGCTGCTGGTTCATTTTGCCCTTCTCCCCCCTTAGGTTCAGCGCTGTGTCCCCAGGGCTGGGCGGGCGCAGGCAGCGTGTCCCCACATGCTGCTGGTGGCCCTGGCGTGGTGCTGAGCACAGATGTGTCCCGTTGTGATTCCAGACGTGGAGGTGGATGGGGTGAAACCATCCCCGCTCCCATCTCCATGTGCTTCAGGTGCTGGTGTCTCACCCTGTGGAGCTGGAGCACCCAAACCTCTGCCAGCACCGCCAGGGCACTCGCTGTTCCCTGCTCCATCCCTGAGCTGCTCCATCCCTGGGTGTGGGATGGGGCTGGCTGGAGGGTGAGGAATGGATGTGGGAGGGTTTGCAGGGAGAGGGAATCCCTTATCCCTGCTCCTGCGGGAGGGAGCATGGTTGCTCCCGTCTCCTGCAGCAGAACCAGATCTGCTTTGGGTTCCGAACCATGCAGGGTAATAACACATTGTCCTTCCTTTCAGCAGCGGGTGTCTGCTGGGACAGGCCAAGGGGAATGGCTTTAACCTGCCAGAGGGGAGACTGAGATGAGCTCTGAGGCAGAAGCTCTTCCCTGTGAGGGTGCTGAGGCGCTGGCACAGACTTTTCCCAGAGAAGCTTTGGCTGCCCCATCCCTGGCAGTGTTCAAGGCCAGGTTGGACACAGGGGCTTGGAGCAACCTGCTCTAGTGGAAGGTGTCCCTGCCCGGGGCAGGGGTTGGAGCTGGGGGAGCTTTAAGGTCCCTTCACCCCAAAGCAGGCTGTGAGTCTGTGAAGTGTGTGTCTGGCACCTGGTGACAGAGCCAGGGCTGGTGCCCCGAGTGCAGGGCAATGGAGCAGTCATGGAAGCATCATCCCCCTTGTCCCGGCCCCCCTGACCCCTCTGTGCTGTTGTTCCAGCCCACCCGGACCCCCAGCTCCGCCGCGTCCAGCGGCACGGCCGGGCCCTCGGGCTCGGCCTCGGCCTCGGGGGGCGAGATGAGCAGCAGCGAGCCCAGCACCCCCGCCCAGACCCCGCTGGTGGCGCCCGTCATCCCCTCGCCCAGCCTGGCCTCGCCGCTGGCACCCTCCGTCCCCTCACCCACAAAGGTAAGACGGGGTGTGGGAGCTGCGGGTGCAGGGGGAGACCCAAAGGGAGGAGGAGGAGGCCGGTGGCGCGGGTACAGGAGGCTGAGGAAGGGGAGCAGGATCCTCTGGTGGGTCCTGGTGGTGCACTGGATTGGGGGCACCAGTGGATGTGCTTTGGGGGCCCTCCTGCCTCAAGACACAAAGAGCACCTTGGTGGGGCCGGTGCCTGTCAGCCCTGGCTGTTGGTGCTGCTCACATCAGCGCTCACCCCGTTCTGCTCTTTAAAATAGTTGTCCGTTATTTCCATCCTGCTTTGTAATAATTAGTTAAAACGGGAGCTTTGGAAGGATTTGGGGCACGAGGGCAAGGAATGAACAGTGGGAGAGGACAGAGAGCTCCCCCCGAGGTGGTGTGGAGGGAGAGGCTGGAAAAGCCACCGCCTGCTGGGAAGAGGGACTCACGGAACCCCAGCCTGCTTCGGGTTCAAGGGACCTTAAAGCTCCTCCAGTTCCAACCCAGGAGCTGGAGGGGGGGGAACTGGAGGAGCTTTAAGGTCCCTTCAACCCAAAGCACTCTGTGGCTCTGGGTTATGGTTCTGAATACATGTTTCATGGCATTGCTCTGCTCTGGGTCGGAGCAGGGCTGCCACGGGGTGAGCTTGGACCTCTCAGTGGTGTTGGGGGTCCTAAAGGATTGAGGCATCCGGTGAAGTCAAACCAAGGTGCTCAGAACCAGCAACGGCTTTTATCAGGGCATGAAGGAACATTCATCACAGCTTGTACCTGGGGAGAACAGCAGCAGGTTCAGTGGCAGGGACCCTGCAGCTGCAGTGGTGGTTCTGCAGCCCCCAGTGGTGCTGCCAGGGCTCAGCTGTGGGTTAGGGCCTGTGCACCTCAGATGGATGTGCCTGGAGCATCTCCAGAGGATGCTGCTGCTCCTCGTGGTGACTCCTGTTTGGTGCTGCAGGAGGAGGAGAACCTGCGGGCTCAAGTCAGGGACCTGGAGGAGAAACTGGAGACTCTGAAGATAAAGCGGAACGAAGACAAGGCCAAGCTTAAGGAGCTGGAGAAGTACAAGATCCAGCTGGAGCAGGTGCAGGAATGGAAGAGCAAGATGCAGGAACAGCAGGCTGACCTCCAGAAGCGCCTGAAGGAGGCCAAGAAGGTGAGTGTGTCCCCGTGTGTCCCTTCCAGTGTGTCCCCATGTGCCCCTTCCTGTGCGTCCCTCCCCGTGTGCTCCTTCCCGTGTGCCGGGCCTCCGGGGATTCCTCTCTCCGGTGCCTTCCTGGGGCGTTCCTGGTCCTGACTCTCTGATGGAGACTTCACGTTGTTAAAACTCATCCCCCTTGAGCTGAACTATCACACGCTGAGCTCCCCGTGCCCCGCGGGGCTCGTGGTGTGAGCTGCTGCCGGCAAAGGCGCAGGGTGGTGGTGAAGCAGGAGCCCAACCTCTGCAGGCACACACGTAGGGGCCAGAAGAATGAAGTCCTGTGACACGACCAGATCTAGTTCCTCTGGAGCAATCCGTGTTTCAGGGTTAAGGGTCTCCTGTCACATTCCCACTCACTGGAACTTTATACTTAGAGCAGACTCATTAAATGAGCCAAATCAGCCCCTGAAGCAGGAGTTGGGTGGATCTTGTGTCACCCGCTGTGGCGATGCTCCTGCTGTGGCAGCTCTGCTCAGGCTGGGCCCTGCCGTGGGGTGGCCTTTGGAACGGCCGCTGCAGGGCTGTGCTCTCCCTCTTCCCTTCCTCCTGGCGGTGCGTTCCCGCTCCTGGTGCCCCTGTCCCCTGCTCCCACTGGACACAGGACTCCAACCGTGGTGCCGAAGGAGCTCGATCCTCCCTTGGGCCAACCAGGAGAGACACTGAGGCTCCACAGCTGCCTGAGGGGAGGATGGAGCCAGGAGGGGGCTGGTCTCTGCTCCCAAGGAACAAGGGATGGGACAAGAGGAAACAGCCTCAAGCTGCCCCAGGGCAGGTTTAGATGGAGCTGAGGAACAATTCCTTCCCCAGAGGGTGCTCAGGCATTGGAACAGGCTGCCCAGGGCAGGGCTGGAGTCACCGTCCCTGCAAGTGTTCACACACCGTGTAGCCGAGGCCTCAGTGCCATGGGTCAGTGGTGGCC
The DNA here is from genome assembly GCF_004027225.2 of Strigops habroptila. Taxonomy (NCBI): domain Eukaryota; kingdom Metazoa; phylum Chordata; class Aves; order Psittaciformes; family Psittacidae; genus Strigops; species Strigops habroptila. The sequence goes on from NC_044283.2 coordinate 271,030, forward strand.
TTGGCACTGCTGGGGAATGGTTGGACTCGATCTGGAAGCTCTTTCCCACCTGGTTGACCCCGTGATTCCATGACTCCGTGTTTAAGAGCGGGGTCTCGCCATCCTTGCCTTGGCCTTCCAGGGTCTCCTCACCCCCTTGTGCTTGACCCCAGGAAGCCAAAGATGCTCTGGAGGCCAAGGAGCGCTACATGGAGGAGATGGCAGACACTGCTGATGCCATCGAGATGGCCACCCTGGACAAGGAGATGGCAGAGGAGCGAGCGGAGTCCCTGCAGCAGGAGGTGGACTCCCTCAAGGAGAAGGTGGAATATCTCACCATGGACCTGGAGATCCTGAAGCACGAGATCGAGGAGAAAGGTGGGAAAGGGGCAGCCTTTGGGCTCCTGCTCTGGGCTTAGGGGAGCTCAGGCTTAGTTTGAATCTCACTCCAAAGGGTGTTGGGCTGGGATGGACCCTACATGGGAGGTCACAGGGGGGCTCTGTTGGTTACTGCTCCAGCCCCATGGGTTGCACTGAGCACACGCCATCAGCGTGATACCTTGGCTGGATTCCCTGGAGCCTTTCAGCTCTTGGTATTCCAGGTGGGCTTTAAACCCTGCTCACAGCAGGAGATGAACCGGCCATTAAACACTTGGAGAGGCCCTGGCACAGTGCCCCATCCCTGGCAGTGCTCAAGGCCAGGTTGGACACAGCGGCTTGGAGCAACCTGCTCTAGTGAAAGGTGTCCCTGCGCAGGGCAGGGGTTGGAGCTGGGGGAGCTTTAAGCTCCCTTCACCCCAAACCAGGCCAGGATTTGTGGTTCTGTGACTTGTAGTATTGGCATTCACCTGGAAAGAGAATGCAACCATAGCAGCTGATCCAGCAGGCGGTGGGGTGGGAAGGGATGGGAAGAGATGGGAGATGTGTGAAGGCACTGGGAGGAGTGGTCTGCAGGGGGTGGAGGAGTAACTGAGGTGAACAAGGTGCTCGGTTTGAGTTTGCTTTGGCTGGGTGCTGCGGGTCGGGGGCTGAGGGTGCCCGCGGCACCGGTGGCACAGGAGCTGTGCCGCGGCGCTGGTGACCGGTGCCACTCGCTCTGCGCCAGGCTCGGACGGAGCAGCCTCCAGTTACCAGGTGAAGCAGCTGGAAGAGCAGAACGCGCGGCTCAAGGAGGCTCTGGTGAGGTAGGACACAGCGTGCGCTCCCCCCGGGGCCGGGCTTGCCATCAGATGGTCTTTAAGATCCCTTCATCCCGACCCGTTCCATGCTTCTGTGGTTCCTGCGGTGCCGCTGCGGGCCCATCCTGTGCCGGTGCAGGACCCCCCTGCACAGGTCCTGCCCCAGTGTCTCTGGCTCAGCTCTGGGGTTGTTTCCCTGCATGAGCCCATCCCCTGGGGCTTTGGGCCTTTCCCCTCCGGAAGCCACATGTGCTTTAGCTGGAGGCTCAGGTGGGGCCTGGGGTGACCCCACCGCTGTCCCTGTGCCCCTTAGCCCCCCGTGTGGTGCGGTTCGGGGTGCCGGGGTGCAGAGAACACCCTGCGCTCCACGATGGCTGGTCCCGTAGGCCAGGAGGAGGTGGGAAGCGCCCCCTCCTGATGGGAAGCACCAGCAAGTGCCTTGCAGGGATGTCCAAAGCTGTGCCCGCTTGGGCTGGGGGGTGTGAAGACACGAGAGGAGCCCCCAGCACTTGTGCTTCGGGGGCAGAGCTGCCCCACACATCAGCAGGGCTCTGTTCCTGGTGTTAGTGAACACCTTCCTCCCCTGTGCTTTGTCCCCTTCCCTTCCCTTCCCTTCCCACCTCCATTCCCCACGTTCCCATCTCTGTCCTCTCCCTGTCACTCTCATTGTACCCAAGGAAGGTGCCACCTCATCCCCTGCTGCCCATGAGCTGTTCTGGGGGTCACTGCTCGTGGCCCCCCCAGGAGCTGCTCTGGAGGCTCCAATGGAGCTTGCACTGGGGTCTGGACCCCGCTGGTGCCCCCCAAGAGCCGGTGTGGGGAGGGAAGAGCCGCTCCTGCCGGGTTCCTGGCTCTCTGCTGGCCGTGATGGCTCCGCTTGCCCTGCTGCAGGATGCGGGACTTGTCTGCGTCCGAGAAGCAGGAGCACGTGAAGCTGCAGAAGCAAATGGAGAAGAAGAACACGGAGCTGGAGTCGCTGCGGCAGCAGAGGGAGAAGCTGCAGGAGGAGGTGAAGCAGGCGGAGAAGACGGTGGATGAGCTGAAGGAGCAGGTGAGGCTCTGGGCAGGACAGGAGGGTTTGGGGCATGGCGCAGGTCAGGCCTGGTCCCTCCAGGCATGGGGCACGTTCCTCAGTGACACACAGCGGGGACCAGAACCTGTGGGTCCCTGGGCGAAAGGGGACGGTGGAACCAGGCTGGGCTCTGCCTGGCCACGGGTGGCCCCTGGGCACAGGACACGGGGGGTACGTGGGGCTTCGGGGCTGCTCTGGGCTTGCTGCTCGCTCAGAGCTGCTCCATCACGTCCCCCTGCCCGGGTCACCCTCGTGAGGCTTGTCCTGGCCGGGCTGGGACCTTGGGGCAGGAATGGGGCAGCCCTCGGGAAGCCCTTGGGAGGGATGTGGAGTCAGCGCAGGCTGGGAGTCCCTCCAGCTGCAGCCCCTGAGCGCTGAGCTGTGTAGAGACGGGCTCTTCACGGGGGTGATGCTGCTTCAGGCAGGGCCCAAACTGCCCATCGCTGTCCGTGCTGAGGGTACAAGCTCTCAGCTGGCTGCTCGGGGGGCAGGAGCTTGGGAAGCCTTGTCACAGGGCTGGGGAGGCTCAACCACGAGGTCACCATCATGGAGCTGCTCAGCCTCGTGCCCTGATGCTGCAGCTGAAGAGCCAGAAGCACCCCAAGAGCCAAAGCCCGGCCCCCCTCTCCCCCGGCCCACCCTCGGGGCTGCTGGGTACGCTGCTTGGGTTGTTGGCTCATGCTCTGCCCCCAGGAGGAGCAAACCCTCACCCCGGGAGGGGGGGACAGTTACGAGCCACGGGCGCAGCTCGGCAGAGGGGTGCCGGGGGGATGGAAGGGGTTTGGAGCATGCAGCGCCCGGGCTCCGGGCCGGGTGTGACGTGACGTGACGTGGTGCGATGCGTGTGCTTGCAGGTGGATGCTGCTCTGGGAGCCGAGGAGATGGTGGAGACTCTGACAGAGAGAAACCTGGACCTGGAGGAGAAGGTCCGGGAGCTGCGCGAGACCGTCGGGGACCTGGTAAGCGGGATCGCACGGTGCGGGGGGCTGGGGGGCAGAGGGTGCCCCCCATGGTGTGACCATGTGCTGTGTGCTGTGTGCCATGTGCCGTGTGCTGTGTGCCGTGTCCTGTGTGCCATGTCCTGTGTGCCGTGTGCCGTGTGCCATGTGCCATGTGCCGTGTCTCGTGTGCCATGTCCTGTGTGCCGTGTGCCATGTCCTGCGTGCCATGTCCCATGTGCCATGTCCTGTGTGCTGTGTGCTGTGTCCCGTGTCCCATGTGCCATGTGCCGTGTCCTGTGTGCCATGTGCCATGTGCCATGTGCTGTGTGCCGTGTGCCATGTCCCATGTGCTGTGTGCATTGTGCCGTGTGCCATGCACCATGTGCCGTGTCCTGTGTGCCATGTCCTGTGTGCAATGTCCTGTGTCCCATGTGCCATGTCCCGTGTGCCATGTCCCGTGTCCTGTGTGCCATGTCCTGTGTGCAATGTCCTGTGTCCCATGTGCCATGTCCCGTGTGCCATGTCCCGTGTCCTGTGTGCCGTGTCCCATGTGCCATGTGCCGTGTGCCATGTGCCATGTCCCATGTGCCATATGCCGTGTGCCGTGTGCCGTGTCCTGTGTCCCGTGTCCCGTGTGCTGTGTGCCATGTCCCATGTGCCGTGTCCCGTGTGCCGTGTCCCGTGTGCTGTGTGCCATGTCCCATGTGCCGTGTCCCGTGTGCCGTGTCCCGTGTGCCGTGTCCCGTGTGCTGTGTGCCATGTCCCGTGTGCCGTGTCCCATGTGCCGTGTCCCATGTGCCGTGTCCCATGTCCCATGTGCCGTGTGCCGTGTGCCGGCAGGAGGCCATGAACGAGATGAACGACGAGCTGCAGGAGAACGCGCGGGAGACGGAGCTGGAGCTGCGGGAGCAGCTGGACATGGCGGCGGCGCGGGTGCGCCAGGCCGAGCGGCGCGTGGAGGCCGCGCAGGAGGCGCTGGCCGACTGCCAGCAAACCATCAGCAAGTACCGCGAGCTCACGGCGCAGCTGCAGGTGCGGCCCGCGGCGCGCACACAGCGCGGGGCGGCGCCAGCGCGGGGCTCGGCCCGCTCCGCCCGCGGGGCAGGAGGCGGGGCCCTGCGGGTTCCTTGGCTTTAGCACAGCGCCGCCCGCCGGGCGCTCGGGCAGCTCCCGATCCTCCTCCTCGCTGCCACCCATCCCTGCGTGCGGCACACAGTGAGCTCCCGGTGCTGCGCACTGCCCTCCCTGAGGGGGCGGGTGTGGGGAGCTTGGGTGGGCATGTAGAATCAGGGAATCAGGGAATGGTTTGGGTTGGAAGGGACCCGAAAGCTCCTCCAGCTCCAGCCCCTGCCCCGGGCAGGGACACCTTCCACTAGAGCAGGTTGCTCCAAGCCCCTGTGTCCAACCTGGCCTTGAACACTGCCAGGGATGGGGCAGCCACAGCTTCAATCTATTCCAATGTCCCCCCACCCTCGTAGTATAGAACTTGTATCTCATCCCTCTCTGCCCTCTTCCAGTTTGAAGCCTCCTCATCCCATCCCTCCATCCCTTGTCCAAAGCCCCTCTCCAGGTTTCCTGGAGCCCCTTTAGGCACTGGAGCTGCTCTAAGGTCTCCCCTTCAGGAGCCTTCTCTTCTCCAGGCTGCCCCAGCCCAGCTCTCTCAGCCTGGCTCCAGAGCAGAGCTGCTCCAGCCCTCGCAGCAGCTCCGGGGCCTCCTCTGGCCTCACTCCAGCAGCTCCACGTCCCTCTTGTGCTGCTGCCCCAGAGCTGGATCAGGACTGCAGGGGCTGTGGGGTTGTGTCTCCTCGGTGCTGGTTTCTGTGTCTCAGATCTCGCTTCTCTGTGTCCCAGGACGTGAACCGGGAGCTCATGAGCCAACAAGAAGCTTCTGCCGAGAAGCAGCAGCAGCCTCCGCCCGAGATGTTTGACTTTAAGATCAAGTTTGCAGAGACGAAGGCTCACGCCAAGGTAGGGCAGCGGGAGCTGCACACCCGCACCCCAGACCTGACAGGGAGCATTCAGTGCCAGCTCCAGGAACACAGCACTGGGAACACAGCACTGGGAACACAGCACCCGTGCCTGGGTGCCAGGTGCGGGGCTATTCCTGTGCACTGGGGCTGCCCCTGGGCACACACACGAGCCTGTGGTGCTCGTGCTGGCCATGGAAACAGCCTGGGGTGGCTGCTGGGAGCTGGGAGGAGCGTGGGACACAGAAGTGGCTCGGTAGGGAGCAGTGGAGGTGTGCAGGGAAGGCTTAATGGAGCAGAGTGGTTGAAGAGGAGGAAAAGCCGCTCTGCCTCTCTCCTGTGTGGTTTGTGTGCTGGGGGTGCTGAGCAGAACCCCCCTGCTCTGCTCCTGGCCATGCTGCAGCCAAAAGCCCCTGAGATACTTCCATTGCTTCTGCTGCCCCGCAGTGGGACCAGGCTGCTGCTGTGCCTGGGGTTAGAGCAGAGCCCCCACCAGCCCCTGGCACCTCCCCAGGGCACCGGTGGGTGACAATAAGCCCCTCCCCGGGTTTCCTGTAGCCCCTTTGGGCACTGGAGCTGCTCTAAGGTCCCCCAGAGCCTTCTCTGCTCCAGGCTGAGGGTTGCCCGGTGCTGAGCACGTGTCCCCGCAGGCCATCGAGATGGAGCTGCGGCAGATGGAGGTGCAGCAGGCCAACCGCCACGTCTCCCTCCTCACCTCCTTCATGCCCGACAGCTTCCTGCGCCACGGCGGCGACCACGACTGCATCCTGGTGCTGCTGCTCATCCCGCGCCTCATCTGCAAGGTGGGAGCGGGCCCCGGCCCCTTGGCAGGGGCTTGTGCTCGTCTGCCCTTGGAGCTCTGGGCTGCTGGGGCTTGGGTGTAATCACCAAACCGGGGCTAACCGGGAGCTGGTGGCTGTGCCACGGCAACGTGGGAATGCATCTCCCCTTGCTGTGCCAGTCACGTTCGGGATTTGGAATGTTTCCTACTTTGAGAACTTCCAAACTTTGTCAAGGGCCTGTAGGGCCAGGCCAAGGGGAATGGCTTTAACCTGCCAGAGGGGAGATTGAGATGAGCTCTGAGGCAGAAGCTCTTCCCTGTGAGGGTGCTGAGGCGCTGGCACAGGGTGCCCAGAGAAGCTGTGGCTGCCCCATCCCTGGCAGTGTTCAAGGCCAGGTTGGACACAGGGGCTTGGAGCAACCTGCTCTAGTGGAAGGTGTCCCTGCCCGGGGCAGGGGTTGGGGCTGGAGGAGGTTTAAGGTCCCTTCAACCCAAAGCAGGCTGGGGCTGGGTGATTGTCTGGGAGAGGGGAGGCGGGGGGAGCAGGTCCCTGCGGTGGGTGGTATCTCCATGGGGTGGCAGCTCCATGGGGTGGTGCCTCCATGGGGTGGTGTCTCCATGGCTGGACACTGGTGTGTCAGGGCTCGGTGCTTTGCTGTCCCGCTCACCCCCTGCGCGCTGCAGGAACCCTTCCCGGGCAGGCCGCTCCGTGGGGGGGTGCAGGGCACGGGGCAGGATGCGAGCGCGGGTGCTGTGTCCCCGCAGGCGGAGCTGATCAGCAAACAGGCGCAGGAGAGGTTCGAGCTGAGCGAGAGCTGTGCGGAGCGCGCGGGGCTGCGCGGGGCCGCGGGGGAGCAGCTCAGCTTCGCCGCGGGGCTGGTGTATTCCCTGAGCCTGCTGCAGGCCACGCTGCACCGATACGAGCAGTGAGTATCCGCCCGCGCTCCCCCCGGGAAGCACGGGGCGCCGCGCCTGCTCCTCTGCGCGGGGCTGGGGGCGCCTCGGCAGCGGGGCTGGGGGAGCTGGGGGCCCCGTTCGGTGCCCGCCGAGGGGATGGATCAGCCCCTCCGTTTTCCCCCCAGGAGCGTGCAGGGGTCCGGTTCTCCTACACGTGTTGCCCATTCCTCAGCTGTGCCCTGTCCGGAGGCCAGCCACAGCTTTGGTGCTTTCCTTTTCCACCCATCCTGCCAGGAGATGCTTCCCAGCCTCCTGCTGGGCTCGCTGCAGGCTCTCCCCTGCTGCCTCTTCCATGAGGGCCCAGTCTCCCAGGAGGAAGGTTTCAAGGGGCTGGGAATCGCCTTTGGGCACCAGGAGGGTTGTGTCTGGGGACGGGGCTCGCCCTGGGGCTTGCCCAGCTTTGCCCCTCTGACCCGGGGCACCGGCTCATCCCTGTGCTCCCGCACCACGGGCGCTGGTGGCTCAGAGAGTCTCCTCCTGCCTCCAGCCCTGCCTCTGCCCTGGAGCCTGGAGTGTTCTCCTGTTGTGGGCTCCCTCCTGTAGCTCCGCGCAGGAACACATCTGGTGTTCTACAGATGTGACCTTCATTGGCCCCTCTGTAGTTGTGGTGCTCCTGGGAGGTTCCCGTGGTTGGAGATGGCACCCAGGGGCCAAGCCCTGTGCTGGTGCCGTCAGTGCCTGCCCGGTGGCACGTTCAAAGGGGGTTCCTCAAACCTTGATCAGCCCGTCAGTGTCCCAAGAAGCTGACACCCTTGTGTCCACCCAGCCTGTCTGCGTCCCGTTGTGGGACCCTCCTGGAGAGCCCAGCACACTGGAAGGGGATTTGACTCTCCAGGAGCCCCCTGACAGTGTCACATCCCTTCTGGCAGTTACTCAGCTCTCTGGAGCCTGACACAAACCAGGCTTCGGCTGGAGAACTCTGTTACACCAGTGCAGGGCTGGGATGGATGAGGCTCAGGGATCATGGGTGGTGGCACACTGGCGGCTACACCAGCTTGGAGCAGCACACCACCAAGCTGTTGTCACTAACAGTAGTGGGAGTCGGTCATTTGGGGTATGTAGAATCCAGTTCTGACCCCAGAGGCATCCCCATGGGGGAGAAGACAGGTTATGATGGAGCCTTCCCCAACTTCTCCCCTCCTTTATTCACCTTCATGCTTCTCTACGCTCAGGTGGAGCTTGAGTGGCTCCTGCAGACTGTGTTCCTCACTGGTGTAACGTGCTCCTGCTTTCCTCGTAAGGATGTAGTCAATGAAATTGAGAGCACGTGCTCAGGGAGGGGTGGGGGCACCTGGGGGGTGGTCACTAGGGATGGAGGTGTGTGTTGATACTACAGTGATGTGGTATCGTGCTGTACCTATGTAATATATACCTGTACGTACTGTGTAATGGGCAAGGCAAGTGATTTCACCATAGTTGCTGGCTCAGCAGTGGACATATCCTCTTTCCCATTGGACCATGTGGTTTCCCATCTGGATGCAGTTCCCGCCATGTCCCCATCCCTGCAGGGGCCACAGCAGAGCCTGGCCGGGGTGTCCCCACTCCACTCCACCCTCCATTGCTCCTCCTGGCACGTGCTCGGGTGCAGGTTGTGCTGCCTGGAGCATGTGGTGGAGCAGATCCCAGCAACTCTATTCCACCCTGAATGTCTCCTGACACCTCAGCTCCTGGAGGTCCCACATCCCTCCGGTTCCACCCCCCGGCCCTCTCCCCGCACCCGGCCAAGCCAACACATCCCATTGCCTCGCAGGGCCCTTAACAAGTGCACTGTGGAGGTGTACAAGAAGGTGGGGACCCTGTACCCCGAGATGAGCGTCCACGAGCGCTCCCTGGACTTCCTCATCGACCTGCTGCACAAGGACCAGCTGGACGAGACCGTCAACGTGGAGCCGCTCACCAAGGCCATCAAGTACTACCAGGTGGGGCCCCGGGGGGGCCTGGTCCGGGCCGGGGTGCTCCTGCAGGGCGAGGAGCTGCTGCAGCCTCGCGCCATGTGCCAGGGCTGGAAGTGGAGCCCGTGGGCGCAGGAGAGGTCGCTCCCAGGGAAAACTTAGGCCAAAGCCTCCGCGTTTGGGGGCTTCTGGTCTCCTCAGGGGGGTTGTGTGCGGGGCAGCACTGGAGGGTGCTCATCTCTGCTGTCCCTCTCCGCAGCATCTCTACAGCATCCACTTGGCTGACCAGGCTGAAGACTGCACCATGCAGCTGGCTGACCACATCAAGGTGAAGGGGGGGAAACCTGGCCCCTGCCTTGGGGCGGGTTTTCATAGAACCACAGAATCCCAGCTGGGTTTGGGTGGGAAGTGTCCTTAAATGCACCCAGCTCCAACCCCTGCCCCGGGCAGGGACACCTTCCGCTAGAACAGGTTGCTCCAAGCCCCTGTGTCCAACCAGGTTTTGCCCTTTCTGCCCCTCCAAAACGAGAGGGGAAGTGCCTCCTCCCCCCTCTCCCACCACAGCCCCTTTTCCCCGCTCCCAGGGGTGCACAGAGGTGATGAGGGCTCCCAGGGCAGGGAATGGGGATGAGCCATGTGCTCTGCAGGTGTCTGGTGGAGGAGAAGAGCAGCAGGAGAGTGTGGAGAACCTGGTGCCTATAGGAGTGTTGTAGTGCCCTGAGCTCCTATGGGAAGTACCGGTGTCCCATGGAGCAGCCCAAAGCCTGGCTGATGCCTGTTCTACTGCTCCTGTAAATCCTGGAGCGTGGCAGGGCTGTATGTCATAGAATCATGGAATCCTGGAATGGGTTGGGTTGAAGGGACCTTAAAGCTCCTCCAGCTCCAACCCCTGCCCCGGGCAGGGACACCTTCCACTAGAGCAGGTTGCTCCAAGCCCCTGTGTCCAACCTGGCCTTGAACACTGCCAGGGCTGGGGCATTCATCACTGATGTGTATGGAGGCTCCATCCCATAATGCCCAGGAGCACAGGCCCCGCGTGCCCCGGGGCAGCTCTCCCGTGCCGGAGCTGTGCCTGGGCTGACGCCGCTGTGCTTGCTCTCAGTTCACCCAGAGTGCCTTGGACTGCATGGGGGTGGAGCTGTGCCGCCTGCGGGCCTTCCTCCAGGTACGGCGGGGCTGCGGGGCGCTGAGCCCGCGGCGGGCGCTGAGCCCGCGGTGGGTGCTGAGCCCCCTCCGTGTCCGCAGGCGGGGCAGGAGGCGTCCGACCTCGCCATCCTGCTCAAGGACCTGGAGACCTCCTGCAGCGACGTGCGCCAGTTCTGCAAGAAGATCCGGCGCCGCATGCCCGGCACCGACGCGCCCGGCATCCCCGCGGCGCTGGGCTTCGGGCAGCCGGTGAGCGCGGCACCGGCACCGGGGGGTCAGCGCGGCCCCTCTGGCTAAAGGGGAGCAGCAGCCGCTGCCCGGGGGAGAGCTGCGGGGCTGGAGGGTCTCTGGGTTTCGTGTTGCTACTTGGGATGGGGACAGGGACTTTGTGACCTTCCCTTCTCCAGCCCCCAGCTCCTTTTGCTTTTCCTGGTGTTTCCCGGCTTCACAGAGTCACAGAACCCCAGCCTGGTTTGGGTTGAGGGACCTTAAAGCTCCTCCAGCCCCTGCCCCGGGCAGGGACACCTTCCACTAGAGCAGGTTGCTCCAAGCCCCTGTGTCCAACCTGGCCTTGAACACTGCCAGGGATGGGGCAGCCACAGCTTCTCCCTTCAACCCCTTCCAGTGTCCCAGCACCCTCAGAGTGAAGAACTGCCTTGTGTCTCATCCAGCTCTTCCCTCTTCCAGTTGGAAGCCCAAACTCCTCATCCCATCCCTCCATCCCTTGTCCAAAGCCCCTCTCCAGGTTTCCGGGAGCCCCTTTAGGCACTGGAGCTGCTCTAAGGGCTCCCCAGAGCGCAGCAGAGGGGCAGGATCCTCTCCCTGAGCTGCTGCTCACGCTCTGGGGGTGCAGCCCAGCACACGGGGGGGTTCTGGGTTCAAGCACACACTGAAGCCGGGTCATGGGGAGCTTCTCCTCGCCCAGCACCCCAGGTCCTTCCCCGGGGCTGCCCCGTGCCCTCCAACCCTGGCCGTGCCGCCGCAGGTCTCGGACACGCTGCTGGAGTGCCGCAAGCACCTGACGTGGGTGGTGGCCGTGCTGCAGGAGGTGGCTGCTGCCGGGGCGCAGCTCATGGCGCCGCTGGCCGAGAACGAGGGGCTGCAGGCGCTCAGGCTGGAGGACCTGGCCTTCAAAGCCAGCGAGCAGGTGGGACCCTGCCCTGTGACCCCCCTTCCCTATGGATGTGTGTGAAGCCAGGACCCATCTCCCTCCAGCGCTGCCCGTGAGCAGCTCCGGGTGGGAGAGCGTGTGGAGCCGGGAATGCGGGCAGGGAATGGCAGAGCGCTTTGTGCTCCCAGCGCCATCCTGTGCTCCCTGCGGCTGTGCTCCACAGCCCAAGGCACTGCCGGCGCTCAGGGCTATGGGGCGTCAGGAGGGGGCTGTGACAGGGCACCCACCACCCTCTGCCCGCCCCTTGCAGATCTACGGCACCCAGGGCATCAACCCCTACGAGTGCCTGCGCCAGTCCTGCAGCATCCTCATCGCCACCATGAACAAGATGGCCACGGCCATGCAGGAGGGAGAGTACGACGCCGACAGGCCCCAGACCAAGGTGGGCTTCAGCTGTGGCTGGAGCTGGAGCGCCCGAGGAGCTCTGTGACCTCCCGCAGCGCTGCAGGGTGCCTGCGGGATGTGGGGGGACGGTCCCCTCCTGCCGTGCGGCTCCAGCTGCGGTTCCTCCGTGCAATGCCAACGTTGTCCCGTGTTCCCCGTTGCAGCCCACCCCCCCCGCCGAGCTGCGGGCTGCGGCGCTCCGGGCAGAGATCACGGATGCCGAGGGGCTGGGGCTGAAGCTGGAGGACAGGGAGACGGTCATCAAGGAGCTGAAGAAGTCCCTCAAGATCAAGGTGAGCTCCTCCTCCTCCGGCTCTGCCTTCCTGCCCGGGCAGCCGAGAGCTGGGCGCTGCCGTCCTGGGCACGTCCGTGCTCCGGGTGCCTGTGGCCAGGCTCCACCGGGCACCACAAGGAGCTTTCCTGGGCACCCACCACCCCTGGAGCTCTCTGATTCCTCTCCTGTTGCTGCAGGGTGAGGAGCTCAGTGAGGCCAACGTGCGGCTCAGCCTCCTGGAGAAGAAGCTGGACAGTGCATCCAAGGATGCGGATGACCGTGTGGAGAAGATCCAGACCAAGCTGGATGAGACCCAGACCCTGCTCAAGAAGAAGGAGAAGTGAGTGTGGGATGGGGCTGCAGGCGGAGGGTTCCTCGTGAGGAGTGGGCAGGAGGGCTTGAGGGTTTGGGAAGGGGGACATTAGGGGAGGACCCACAGGGGAACCAGCACGTGTTAATGGTGCAGAGCTGAGCACAAGGGGCCTGGGAAAGGGCCTGTTCAACTGCTCTTGTGTCCAGCTCTGGGGCAGCAGCACAAGAGGGACGTGGAGCTGCTGGAGCGAGGCCAGAGGAGGCCCCGGAGCTGCTGCGAGGGCTGGAGCAGCTCTGCTCTGGAGCCAGGCTGAGAGAGCTGGGCTGGGGCAGCCTGGAGAAGAGAAGGCTCCTGAAGGGGAGACCTTAGAGCAGCTCCAGTGCCTAAAGGGGCTCCAGGAAACCTGGAGAGGGGCTTTGGGCAAGGGCCTGTAGGGACAGGCCAAGGGGAATGGCTTTAACCTGCCAGAGGGGAGATTGAGATGAGCTCTGAGGCAGAAGCTCTTCCCTGTGAGGGTGCTGAGGCGCTGGCACAGGGTGCCCAGAGAAGCTGTGGCTGCCCCATCCCTGGCAGTGTTCAAGGCTGGACAAAGGCAGGAGCACTTGGCTGGAACATCCCTGGCCATTCCCGTGACTGTGTGTGCTCTCCCCAGGGAGTTCGAGGAGACCATGGATGCTCTTCAGGCCGATATTGACCAGCTGGAGTCGGAGAAGGTGGAGCTGAAGCAGCGCTTGAACAACCAGTCCAAGAGAACCATCGAGGGCCTGCGCGGTGCCCCGGCCTCCGGCGTCGCCTCCATCGTGTCCGGCATTGCCGGAGGTGGGTATCCAGCATCCCGGAGCTCTCGGATGCTTCTGCAGCTCCCGGGGGGTGTGTGCAGCCTGGAAGGGACCCGGGAGCTGGGAACGGCTGAGAGGGGAGGGAGGGGGCAGGAGGTCCTCAGGGTGCAGTGACCGGCAGCGTGGAGATCCTGCCCTGGTGCCCGGCGGCTCCGTGCCTGGACGGGCAGGGGGGTGGTGGCACCTCCATGGAGCCAGCCGGGGGGCCGTGGAGCCTGCAGTGCCTCTCCAGGCTGCCTGCATTGCTGCATCCCCGCATGGGGGTGCTGGGATGGAGCAGTCACCGCGATCAGCCCTCAGAGCCCCAGCAGGAGGTGGCTGCTGCGGGCTGCCCTGGGGCACCCATGGGTGCGCGTGTCCTGCCTGGCTTCCCCGCAGCCACGCGCATGGTCTGGGCTTGCCACGGAGCCCCAGTGCTGCTCCCGGGGTCAGGGACACGCGGGGGGTGAGCGCGGCTCCTCTGGCCACGGCTCTGCTCAGACCTGACCCTCAGCTTTAACTCTGCCTCTTCTTGTCTCCCGCTGCCCCCGGCCCTGCCGCAGAGGAGCCGCAGCGAGGTAGGAGCTGCCCCCGTGCCGTGCCAGCGCCCCGCATGCTCCCGCCCAGTGCATGCCGGGGGGAACGGCCCCCCAGGCACCCAGCATGGCCCGCGTGAGCCTGGGGTTGGGAGCAGGGCATGGCTCCGGGTCCTGCTCGGGGGCATTCCCGAACAGCGCTGGGGGTCCTGGAAGTGATGGGTGCGGAGTGACGGGGCGCAGAGCCCGGCACAGCCCCAGCGCTTCCCGCGGGGCACACGCAGGCAGAGGTTGTCCCTTTGCCCCGCACCACCATAGAGATCCCAGCACCACCACACCGTGCCCTGCACCACCACACTGTGCCCTGCACCACCATAGACATCCCAGCACCACCACACCGTGCCCTGCACCACCACAGCGTTGTGCCAGCATCACACATGGTGGTGGCTGATGCTGGTGCTCTTGTGCCCATCCGCAGGTGCCGGTGCCGGGCAGGTGCCAGGAGGTGGCTCAGGACCCGTCCAGGTGAAGGATTCGCCCCTTCTCCTCCAGCAAATCGATGCTCTGCAGCTTTCCATCAAGCACCTCAAGAACGAGAACAACCAGCTCAAGGTCAGGAGCCTGGTCCCGTGGTGGGTCCTGGGCTCAGGCTGCAGCGTGTCCCGAGGGGCTGGGGAGGTCCTGTGGGATGCAGTGTGCATGGGATGCGGTCCATGTGGGATGCAGTGTGCATGGGATGCGGTCCATGTGGGATGTGGTCCATGTGGGATGCATGTGTGTGGCATGTGGTCTATGTAGGATGTGGTCCATGAGGATGCAGTGCGCATGGGATGTGGTCCATGTGGGATGTGTACATGTGGGTTGCAGTGTGTGTGGGATGCAGTGTGCATGGGATGCCAGGTTCCTCCTGTTACCACCCTGCCCTAACGACCTTCCTCCCTGGCTGGCAGGGGATGAGGATGAGGATGGAGCTGGCCAGCCTGCCGCCGCTGCAGGTCCCCAAGGTGTCGGTGCCCAGGAGCAAGCAGGGGGAGGGCCTGGCCACGCAGCAGCTCTACCGCCAGACCAGCCAGCTCCTGGAGACCCTCTACCAGATGAGCGCCAACGCCAAGGTGGTGGACATGAAGCAGGCCAAGTCCGGTAGGTCCCGCACTAACACCGCTGAGGCTGCGCGGCTGGAGCGGGGTGAGCTTTGAGGGCCCTTCCAGCCCAAACCATCCCCTGGTCCCGGGGTGCTCACCCCGTGCAGCGGGGAACGCTCTGGTGTCCCCATGAGGTGCCCATCCCCGTGGCTGTGGGCACCAGTTCACACTGAGGGGCTGAAGCTGTGCCCTGGGGCCACTGTGGCTGAGCCTCACCCCTGGGGTGCTGCTCCCGGAGCCCCCCAAGCCCCTTCCCCTGGTGACAGGGCACCGGTGCCGGTGTCGGTGCCGCTGTCGGTGCCGCTGTCGGTGTCGGTGCCGGTGCCGGTGCCGGTGCGTGGCTGGACGGGAGCTCCGGGGCGGAGGCTGCTGCCTCCTGCTCGCTGCTGCCCCCGCCCGGCCGCGCTCACGCCCGGTCCCGCAGCGCGGAGCTCGGCGGCGCGGCTGCTGGAGCACACGGCCCGGCTCTGCGCGCTCAGCAGCGCCATCGACACCCTCAAGGTGAGGAGGGGGCCTGCGGCGAGGGACGGGGGGGTCTGGGGGTGGGGGGTGAGGGGCAGTGTGGGGCGGGTAAGGAGCTCTGTGCGGTGGCGACGGGCTCTGGGGGGTGGTGGGGGGCTCTGGGGGGTGGGTGTCCCAGGATGCGGGGTGGACAGCGGCTCTGTGGGGCGGGTGAGGGGTTCTGTGGGGCGGTGAGGGGCTCTGTGGGGCATATGAGGGGCTCTGTGGGGTTCTGTGGAGCAGGTGAAGGGCTCTGTGGGGTGCATGAGGTGCTCTGTGGGGTGGGTGAGGAACCCTTTGGGGTGGGTGAGGGGCTCTGTGGGGCAGATAAGGGTCTCTATAGGGCAGGTAAGGTGCTCTGTGGGGCAGGTGATGGGTCTCCATGGGTCAGCTGAGGTGCTCTATGGGGTAGATGAGGGTCTCCATGGCTCCCGTGAGGAGCTCTATGGGTCAGGTGATGGTCCCTATGGGTCAGGTGAGGTGCTCCATGGGTGGGTGATGGTCTCTATGGGTCCGGTGAGTGCTCTGTGGGGCAGGTGATGGTGTCTATGGGGCAGGCCTCCTGCGTGCAGCGCAGGAGCCGCGGTGGGGCAGGGCAGGGCTGACCCCGCGGTGCCCCCCAGGCTGACACCCTGCGGGAGATGGTGCAGCAGCAGCCGGGGGCCAGCGCTCAGACCAGCTTCGGCCTCTTCCCGTCCCCGTCCTTCCTCAAGGTGAGCTCCGGGCCCCGTCCCCGGGGGGGGGGGCCGGGCTACGGGGGGCAGGTGAGGCCCCCCCCGGCCCCGCAGCCCCCCCAGCGCCGCTCTGCCCCCCCAGGCCAAGCAGGAGCAGGCGCAGGGCCTCGCCTACTACGGCAAAGTGACCTTCCCTGGGGCGCCGGGGCAGGGCCGGGCGCACCGGCTGCTGCTCACCCCGGAGCTGCTGCAGGAGCTGCGCAGCCACCTCGGCTCCTGAACCGGGACCCCGCGCCCCGCTGCGTGACCCCCGGGTCCCCCCGCTCCGTGCAGACACTACGGGACCCCCCTACCCCCGCACTGCACCGGGGAACGGAGCCCCCGAATCTCCCCCCCCGGCCTCGGCACTCGCCATCTCTATCAATAAAGCTGCCCTGGACCTGCCGCGGCCCCGCGCCTCCGGCACCGGGAGGGGGGCACCGGGGGGGGGGGGGCGGAATGTCGCCGAGGGGACACACCGCGGGGGGAACACCGGGGGGGGGACAACGGGAGGGGGGAGCGACATTGGAGGGGACACCAGGCCCCGCCACGTGCGTCCGCAGGGGGCGTGGCTAGCGGAGCGCGGGAGCCGCGCGGGCGGCGGCCATTGGTCGCGGGGTAGGAAGGGGCGGGAGGTCGCGGCAGTTCCGGGGTTTGATTGGCGGAGACGGCGAAGGGGGGCGGGATCGCCCCGTCCTCTGTTTGATTGGCTGGGGGAGGAGTCGGAGGGCACAGCCCGCGCTGATTGGCGGGAGGCGCGGAGGGGCGGGCGCTGATTGGGTGAGGCGGGGTTCCGGCGGGCGGCCGGCACTTCCGGGCGGCGGCGGCGGCGGGGACAAGATGGTGAGTGCGGGCGGGCCGCGCCTGGAGCATCCGGCCGCATCGGGCCGGGGGGGGCCCCGCGGGGGCCGGGGCGGGCGCGGGGGGGGCCGCCGGGGCCGCCGGTGACCGCTGCCGGTGCAGGTGCTGCTGCACGTCCTGTTCGAGCACGCGGCCGGGTACGCGCTGTTCGCCGTGCGGGAGGTGGAGGAGATCAGCCTGCTCCTGCCGCAGGTACCGGGCACAGCGGGAACCGGGGCGGGGGTGGAGGGGGTCAGCCTGCGCCTGCCGCAGGGGCCGGGCACAGCGGGAACCGGGGAGCGGGAACCGGGGCGGGGGGTGGAGGGGATCAGCCCGCTCCTGGCACAGGGGCCGGGGAGCGGGGTGGAGGGCGCGATCCGGGATCGGGGATCAGGTCCCGGGGTGGGGGATGATCCGGTCCCGGGGGAGCGGGTCTGAGGCGCTCGGGGGGGCCGGGGTTGGAATCCCGGGTCTCTCGCCCCGGAGCCGCCGCGCTCTGTGCCGGTGGCTGGGGGGGGGGTCCGCGGCGGGCGCTGACCGGGCCCCGCAGGTGGAGGAGAGCGTCCTGAGCCTCGGCAAGTTCCACAACGTGGTGAAGCTCGTCGCCTTCTCCCCGTTCAAGTCGGCGCAGAGCGCGCTGGAGAACATGAACGCCGTGTCCGAGGGTGAGCGCCGCGGGGACCCCCCTCCCGCCGCACCGGCGGTGCCCGGCCCCGCTGACCCCCCCTGCCCCCCCCCCCAGGGCTCCTCCACGAGGACCTGCGGCTGCTGTTGGAGACCTCGATGCCGGCCAAGAAGAAGAAGGCGCTGCTGGGGGTGGCGGACGCCAAGATCGGGGCGGCCATCCTGGAGGAGCTGGGTTATCAGTGCCAGACCGGCGGCGTGGTGGCCGAGCTGCTGCGCGGTGCGTGGGGCCGGCACCGGGGGGGGCACACACCGACCCCAGAGCCCGGCGGCACCGGTGACACCGTGTCCCCGCGCAGGGATCCGGCTGCACTTCCACGCGCTGGTGAAGGGCCTCACGGCCCAGTCGGCCTCCAAGGCGCAGCTGGGGCTGGGGCACAGCTACTCCCGCGCCAAGGTGAAGTTCAACGTGAACCGCGTGGACAACATGATCATCCAGTCCATCAGCCTGCTCGACCAGCTCGACAAGGACATCAACACCTTCTCCATGCGCGTGCGGTGAGCGGGGCCCTGCCGCGGTGCTGGGAGGGTGCTGGGGGGGTGGGTGCCCCTCCCCACGCTTACCACAGGCCGCTGCCCCTCCGGCTGCCTGTACAGGACGGGGAGGGAGAGCAGTGACCCGGGGCCGGCCGGTTGTGGCCACGGTGCCGCGGCCGGAGCGTGCCCGGGGGGGACAGAGGCAGCGAGGTGCTGAGCGGGGGCGCTGATGCTGTCCCCGTTGCTGTCCCCGCAGCGAGTGGTACGGGTACCACTTCCCTGAGCTCATCAAGATCGTCCCCGAGAACTCCATGTACTGCCGCGTGGCCAAGTTCATCGGGAACCGCCGGGAGCTGAGCGAGGAGAGCCTGGAGGGGCTGGAGGAGATCGTCATGGACGGCGCCAAGGCTCAGGCCATCCTGGATGCCTCCCGCTCCTCCATGGGTGAGCGCGGGGTGGCGGCTCCAGTGGGAGAGCTCCGGTGTCCCCGTTGGCGCCGCTGACCCCCCCGTGCCCCGGCAGGGATGGATATCTCCCCCCTGGACCTCATCAACATCGAGAGCTTCTCGAGCCGCGTGGTCTCGCTGTCCGAGTACCGCCGGGGGCTGCAGGAGTACCTGCGCTCCAAGATGAGCCAGGTGGCTCCCAGCCTGTCGGCGCTCATCGGGGAGGTGGTGAGTGTGACCCTGCACACGCGTGTGCACACGTGTGCCCCCCGGCTCGGACGTGATGTCCCAGTGAATCTGTCAATCCCCTGAGCCGTGCTGCTGACACCTCGCTGCTGATCCGGGCCCGGGGGCTGTGTCCGGCCCCGCTCCGGGCCCCTGCGGCGCCGCAGCCCCAGTGCCCCCTCTCCCCGCTCAGGTGGGCGCGCGCCTCATCTCGCACGCCGGCAGCCTCACCAACCTCGCCAAGTACCCGGCGTCCACCGTGCAGATCCTGGGCGCCGAGAAGGCGCTCTTCAGGTACCGCTGCGGGCGGCCGCCGTGATGGCGCCACCGGGCACCGGCTGTGACGGGGCCCGGCCCCGGGTGAGCAGCCGGAGCCGGTGTCTGAGCGACCGCCGGGGGCGGGGGGGGGCGATGGGGGCAGCGTCCGTCCGTGCCCCCCCCGGTGGCGGGAGGGCGGCAGCTCCGGGCGCTGCTGACGGCCCCGCTGGTTGCAGGGCGCTGAAGACGCGCGGGAACACCCCCAAGTACGGGCTCATCTTCCACTCCACGTTCATCGGGCGCGCGGCCGCCAAGAACAAGGGCCGCATCTCACGGTACCTGGCCAACAAGTGCACCCTGGCCTCGCGCATCGACTGCTTCTCAGGTGGGGCCGCGGCGCCGCCGCCTCTGCCGTGATGGCAACGTTTTTCGTCAGCAGCATCTCACCCCGTGAATGGTGACAGCTCTGGGGCTGAGCAGAGCGCGGCGGCCGTGGGGCGCACGGGGGGTGCTGGGGGGCACCGGGTGCTGACCCCCCCCGCCGCGTCCCACAGAGATCCCCACCAGCGTGTTCGGGGACAAGCTGCGGGAGCAGGTCGAGGAGCGTTTGGCCTTCTATGAGACCGGGGAGCCGCCGCGCAAGAACCTGGACGTCATGAAGGAGGCCGTGGTGGAGGTGAGGCCGGGGGGGGGCTGGTGGGGGGTCCCCCTGTTGGAGGTGATGTCAAACCCTGTCCTGACCCACCGTGGGGGGAAAAGACTGATTTAATGAGGCTGATCCGACAGCGGGGCTGAGCGCTGGGCTGGGGGCTGAGCGCTGCGCTGGGGGCTCATCCTGGCCTGACTCTCTTTTTTCCCCCCCGCAGGCGGGGGAGGTGGTGGCCGAGGTGAAGAGGAAGCAGGAGAAGAAGGAGAAGAAGAAGAAGAAACGGGAGAAGCGGCGGTTGGAGGCGCTGGCGGCGGCGGCACAGGAGGACATGGAGGAGAACTCGGTGCCGGAGCCCGAGGTGAGGGCAGGGGCGGGATCGGGCTGGGGATGGACACAGGGATGGGGATGGACACGGACACGGCTCCAGCTCCTCCTGACCCCACGGCTCCTGCAGGAGAATGACGCGGAGCCCAAGAAGAAAAGGAAGAAGAAGAAGCAGCAGCGGGAGGAGGCGGAATCGGAGCCAGAGGAGAGTGGGCTGCAGGAGGAGGAGGAGGCCGAGGCCGTGCCCAAGAAGAAGAGGAAGGTGACGGCCGAGGCTGAGCAGGAGGAGGAGGAGGAGGATGAGAAGAAGAAGAGGAAGAAGAAGAAGAAGGTGGCGCGGGACGAGGAGGACTGAGGGCGCCGGCCCCGTGCTCGGACTCTTGGACTGGCTGGAGCTCGGTGCGGCTGCGGTAACCGTGTCCTGGCCCCGCGAGTGCTCCGCGGCCGCGGTGCCGCACGTGGCATTAACCCCTCCGGGCCCCATAGCCCCGTTGGGGGTGTCCTGGGCTGTGTGTGGGGCCCGGGGCTGTCCCCGCCGGGGGGGCGGGAGCCCCTCAGTAAAGCGCTGCCGTGGTTGGAGATGCTCTCTTGGTGCTGTGGTGGTGGGGCTGGGGGGGACAGCGCTGCCGCCCCAAGGCAAGGACGGGGCAGCCCCTCGTGCTGCAGAGCCCACGTTTATTGGAGGGAAGCCATAAATAACACGGGGGGTGGGCACGGGAGCAGGAGGATGAGGAGGGTGAGGAAGGGGGAAGCTGCCCTACGCGTCCAGGGCCCCGATCACGGCTTGGGTGAAATCGTGGGACGTGGCGTAGCCCCCCATGTCCGCTGTGCGCACCTGCAAGGAGAGGGCAGCGTTAGGGGGGACCCCAGCCCCGAGCTGGGGCTGGCACCAAAGGAGGGGCTTAGGGGGTCCCTGAGCTGTGGGGAGGGAGCCGAAGGGTCCCCCGGCCCCATGGCAACTGCTTTGGGGCACCCTGACCCCCAGCACCCCGCTGTGGGGCACCTGGCTGGGGCTGAGGGGTGGCAGAGGCACTGGGGGCTCAGCCCCACAGAGTCTCTCCCATGGGGTGTCCCAGCCCCTGTTCCCAGGTGGTTTCTGAGGGTCTGGGGGAGGCTGTTGTGGATGTCGGGGCCATTCCCTGCTCTCAGCCCCATCAGGCTCGAGGGGCTGGGGAGGAGCTGGCAGCGGTGCTGAGCCCCCCGTGCTCGCTGCCAGCCCCGCTTCTGCCCCCCAACCACCCCCCGGCCTTGGGGAGCAGCAGGCACAGGCAGAGCTGGGGGGGGCTTTGCACCCTTTATTTGCAGACACGAGTACACAGCGCAGCAGCAAGCGCACGGCCCGCATGCTCCTGCACACGCGTGTGCACAGACACACGTACACACACATGTGCACACACAGACACACACGTGCAGGGCTCAGCCGCCGTGGTCCCACTGCCCCAGCTGGGGCAAGCGCCGGCTCCTGCCCCTCGGCTCCGTGGGGGGAATCTGCAGCTCATGGGGATGCTCCGGTGCCGGGAGGGGCTGCTCTGCCCCCCCAGCCCGGGGCTGCTTCCCAAGCTGGGCACTGCCCGGGAACAGCCACGGCTCCCACGGGAATGGGCTGGAATAGGGGGGGGACGGGCTCTGTGCCCCCTGGTCCCACTTAGTGCTGAAGCTGCTGCAGGCGGGAGGGGGCGCCCACAGCAACTGTGGTCCTTGGGGGGTCCCTGTGGGCTTGGGGGGGTCCCTGTGAGCTTGGGGGGTCCCTGCGAGTGTGAGGGGGTCCCTGTGGGCTTGGGGGGTCCCTGTGAGCTTGGGCGGTCCCTGTGAGCTTGGGGGGGGTCCTGTGGGTTTGGGGGATCCCTGAGCTTGGGGGGTCCCTGTGAGCTTGGGGTGCTGCCCATCACCCCATCAGCAGAGGGAAGCTGCCACCACCCTCCTGCTGAGGGGCAGAGGAGCCGTGGGCAGGACGAGCTGTGCCAGGCAGGGCCATGCTGTGCGCTGTGGGTGCTGCCGTGGGTGCTGCTGTGGGTGCAGTGGGTCCCGGGGGGGGGGGGGGCAGTGGGGCGCTCCTATGCCCCATAGTGGGGGTGCAGGTTGTCAATCACAGACTTGACGAAGTCAGAAGTTGTGGAGTAACCGCCCAGGTCCCGCGTCCGAACCTGGAATCCAACAGGGGGGAGAGACGGGAAAGGCGGCGGTGAAGGGGGGAAGGGGGGTGGGAGGGGACGGGAGCGGCTGCCCTGAGCACCCGGCCCTGCCCGTGCCACAGAGCCAGGGGACAGGGCACGGGGATGGCATGGACACATGGACACAGCGACAGAGACACAGGGACATGGACACAGACGCACGGACACAGGGACATGGGCTTCCGAGCGGGAGCAACTCCAGCCTCACTCCATGGCACTCACACCCCGACACTCACTTTGCCGCCTTTGATCACCTTCTTCACCGCGTCCGAGATCAAGTTGGAGTGGAATTCCAGGCTGGGGAGAGGGGGGAGCTGGAGTCAGCCCCACTGCCCCACTGCCCCCCCACTGCAGCCCCACTGCCCCCCGGTACGCACTTGAGGTGCCGCAGCATGTTGGCGGCCGACAGCAGCATCGCGGTGGGGTTGGCGATGTTCCTGCCCACGGCCTGGGCGAAGGGGTGCCGGGCGCCCTGCGGATGGACACCACGGTGAGGGACCCCCCTCAGCCCCCCCCCAGAGCCCCCCCGGCCCCGCAGCCCCTCACCATCTCGAACACGGCGTACTCGGCGCTGTAGCTCTCGCCGGGCACGACGCCGGCGCCCCCCACCAGCCCCGCTGCCAGGTTGTCCACGATGTTGCCGTAGAGGTTGGGCATGACCAGGACGTCGAACTGGTACGGGTTCTGCACCAGCTGCGGGAGCAACGGCCATAGGGGGAGCTGTGGTGGGATGGGGCGAGCTCCTGCCCCCAGCCCCTGCCCCACCGCCCCTGCCCCTCACCTGCATGCAGCAGTTGTCGATGATGATGGTGTCAAACTTGATCTTGGGGTAGAGCTCCGCCACCTCCCTGCAGCACTGCAGGAAGAGCCCATCGCCCAGCTTCCTGCCGGGGGACACCACAGGAGCTGCAGCACCCGCAGCACCCGCGCCCCGGCACCCGCAGCGCCAGGGGTGAAGCGGCCCCGGGGAGCAAGGGGGGCTGGTTTCCAGCCGGAACGCCGGAGCTGCTCCGGGCGCAGCTGCCACCACAGGCTCATGCTGGGCTCATGGCTAAGGCCGTTCCCAGGGGACGCAGGGCTGGGCGCCAGCACTCACATGATGTTGGCCTTGTGCACGGCCGTGACCTTGGAGCGCCCTTTCTTGGTGGCGTAGTCGAAGGCGAACTTGGCGATGCGCTGGGACTTGGCGCGGGTGATGATCTTCAGGCACTCGATGACGCCCCTCACGCTCTGCAGGGAGCGGAGGGGCAGCACGGAGCCCCCTCCGTGCCCCCCCAGCCTGTGCCAACCCCCTGCACCCACCCCCTGCACCCACACCCCTGCACCCACCCCCTGCACCCAGCCCCCTGCACCCACCCCCCTGCACCCACCCCCTGCACCCAGCCCCTGCACCCACCCCCTGCACCCACCCCCTGCACCCAGCCCCCTGCACCCACCCCCCTGCACCCACCCCCTGCACCCACCCCCTGCACCCACCCTCTGCACCCACCCCCTGCACCCACCCCCTGCACCCAGCCCCTGCACCCAGCCCCTGCACCCAGCCCCCTGCACCCAGCCCCTGCACCCAGCCCCTGCACCCAGCCCCCTGCACCCACCCCCTGCACCCAGCCCCTGCACCCAGCCCCTGCACCCAGCCCCCTGCACCCACCCCCTGCACCCAGCCCCGCTGCTCCGGTGCATCCACATCCCGAGGTGCTCCCCTCACCCATGGGTGCCCCGGGAGCAGCGCTGCTGCCCGGCCCTGCCCCCCGGCGCTGGGGGGAGCGGGAGAACGTGGTCCCAGCAGTGAGGGAAGTCACCCACGGAACCAGGGAACGGGTTGGGGTGAAGGGACCTTAAAGCTCCTCCAGCTCCAACCCCTGCCCCGGGCAGGGACACCTTCCACTAGAGCAGGTTGCTCCAAGCCCCTGTGTCCAACCTGGCCTTGAACACTGCCAGGGATGGGGCAGCCGCAGCTGCTCTGGTGCCAGCGCCCCCCCCAGGGCAGCGGTGCCCCCCCGGAGCCCCGTGTGCTGGGGGTCCTCACCTCGTGCTCCAGGGCACTGTACTCGCCCTCCGTCTGCTCCCGGATGATGACCAGGTCCAGGTTGTTGTGGCGCGTCTGGTACCCAGAGAGGCTCTTCACGTGCACCACGTTGGCAAAGAGGTCCAGCTTGCGCCTGGGGGAGCACGGCTTCCCTGGGTGACCCCCTCCCACCACCCCAGAGCGAGGAACTTCCCTGTATCCCGCCCAACTCTTCCCTCTGCCGGTTGGAAGCCCAAACTCCTCCTCCCATCCCTGCAGCCCTTGTCCAAAGCCCCTCTCCAGGTTTCCTGGAGCCCCTTTAGGCACTGGAAGGCTGGATCTATCTATCTGTCCCTTCATCCATACACCCATCCATCCATCCACCCACCCATGCACCCCCCCACCCCCCTCCCTCCCCAGCAGGGTCACACTGAGCTGAGGCAGTTCCTGCCCAGGCAATCCCCAGGGATTCTCCCTTCCCGGTAACACAGGATCTCCAGACTCGCTCCCTCAGCCCCAGCACCCAGCAGGATGGTGCTGCAGCCCCAGCGCTCACCTGAGCCTCATGTCGTAGGAGGCCAGCTCCCCCTTGTACTCCATGGGGGTGTGGATCTTCCCTGCGGGACAGGGGCAGTGAGAGCCCGCAGCGCAGCGGGGCCCGGGCGGTGCCTTCCCCGCGCCCTGACCGCGGCGATTCCCACCACCCAAAGCACCCAGCGCTGCCTGCCATGGGGCCACGCTCCCTGCGCACGCAGGGGCAGGGGGCTGGGGGCAGGGGGCTGGGGGCAGGCACGGTGCTGGGGGCAGGCAGGGTGCAGGGGGCAGGCAGGGTGCTGGGGGCAGGCAGGGTGCTGGGTGCAGGCAGGGTGCTGGGGGCAGGCAGGGTGCAGGGGGCAGGCAGGGTGCTGGGTGCAGGCAGGGTGCTGGGGGCAGGCAGGGTGCTGGGGGCAGGCAGGGTGCTGGGGGCAGGCAGGGGGCTGGGGGCAGGCACGGTGCTGGGGGCAGGCAGGGTGCTGGGGGCAGGCAGGGTGCTGGGGGCAGGCAGGGTGCTGGGGGCAGGCAGGGGGCAGGCAGGGTGCTGGGGGCAGGCAGGGTGCTGGGGGCAGGCAGGGTGCAGGGGGCAGGCAGGGTGCTGGGGGCAGGCAGGGTGCTGGGGGCAGGCAGGGTGCAGGGGGCAGGCAGGGTGCTGGGGGCAGGCAGGGTGCTGGGGGCAGGCAGGGTGCTGGGGGCAGGCAGGGGGCAGGCAGGGTGCTGGGGGCAGGCAGGGGGCTGGGGGCAGGCACGGTGCTGGGGGCAGGGTGCTGGGGGCGGGCAGGGGGCAGGCAGGGTGCTGGGGGCAGGCAGGGTGCTGGGGGCAGGCAGGGTGCTGGGGGCAGGCAGGGGGCAGGCAGGGGGCTGGGGGCAGGCAGGGTGCTGGGGGCAGGCAGGGGGCAGGCAGGGTGCTGGGTGCAGGCAGGGGGCTGGGGGCAGGCCGGGCCCCTCTGCCTGCCCTCACCTATGATGGCCACTTTACTCTCCTTCATGGAGTCGATGACCTCGTCCAGCTTCTCCTCCGAGGCCATGTTCTGCACCTCGCTCAGGTAGTGCTCGTCGAACACCACCGGCACGCTGGCGGCCTGCACAGGGGACACGGGGACAGGAGGCACTGCCCATCCCGCAGGGACCAGGGGACCTGCACCCATGGCACGGGACCCGGCCGCTGGGGACGCGGGTGCTGGGGACCCAGGTGCTGGGACACGAAGCCCTGAACTGGCAACAGGCTCTGCGCTGGCGCAAGCGGGACGAGGAGCTTGAGACGCTGAGCCTGGAGCTCTGGGGCGCTTCGGGCCCACCTGAGCAGTGGGGCTGCGTCACCCCTAAGCCCAGGACTCCCCCTTCTTGCTGTAACAGGGGTAACTGGAGGCTCTGGGGCAGCAGCACAAGAGGGACGTGGAGCTGCTGGAGCGAGGCCAGAGGAGGCCCCGGAGCTGCTGCGAGGGCTGGAGCAGCTCTGCTCTGGAGCCAGGCTGAGAGAGCTGGGCTGGGGCAGCCTGGAGAAGAGAAGGCTCCTGAAGGGGACACCTTAGAGCAGCTCCAGTGCCTAAAGGGGCTCCAGGAAACCTGGAGAGGGGCTTTGGACAAGGGATGGAGGGATGGGACAAGGGGAACGGCTTCACCGTGCCGGGGGACACGAGCTGCGGGCAGGGCTTTACCTTGAACACCTCCTTGACCGCGTGCATGAGCTCGGGGCCCACCCCGTCCCCCGGCAGCATCGTCACCTGGAACGTGCCCTCGGCCTTGGCATGCTCTGACTGCAGGGAGCAGAGCGGGGTCAGGCCCGCTGCTGCCCCAGCGCAGGGACGGGGGTCACCGAGGGCGCGGGGAGCACCTGCCCCACAGCCCGGCCCCCCCGCACAGACCCGCTGCAGCGCCAGCAGCGACCTTCAGCTCGAGCAGCTGAGCCCCGCGCGCGGCACCCCCCGTCCAACAGCACCACGAGAGCCCTCCCGCAGCATTCCGGGTGTCACCTGCCCCCGGCGAGCACAGCGCGTCCCCTCCGGCAGCCAAGAGCTCGGCTCTGCCCTATCGAGTGTCCCTCATTGCCTCCTCGTGTCACCGTGACCTCCTGAGCCCCCTGCGCTGTGGGGTCCCACGCTCTCACCCCACAGCTCCTGCTTTGTGTGGGTCTGGACACAAACCCAGCCCCTGAGACCATTCCCATCTCCGCACGGTGCTGCTGCCCCGCTGCAGCTGCCCCCCGCTTTTACACGGGCTCTCACTGACCCCCCCTCCTTCAGCCTGTAATTCCCAGCACGGAGCTGAGCTCTGACATGGGATTGCCCCGGCCCGGCCGCTGGGATTGGAGTCACAGGCAGAGACAAGCTCACCCAATGGTTTGACCTGACACCGAAAGGTGTGAACAAGCAGCACCTCAGTGACACAGGGCACAGGGTGACGGTGAAGGGTGAGCAGGGAGGCAGGAGCGGAGCCCGGACCGCTCACTTTCAGTGCCTCGGGGTCGAGCTCGGGGGCAGAAAACCCCAAGCACCACCAGCGATGGCCCCGCCAGGGGCAGCCGAGCACCCGCGGAGGGGACCTCCGAGCTCAAGGTCAAAAGAACAGCCCCAGCCTGAGCCCTTCCCTTGGGCCCCTTCGCTGTCACCGCAACCAGCAGCGCGGCCAGGCAGGAGCTGCCACCGCCTGCGACAGGCACCGGCACCGGCACCGCCGGGGCTGCTCCTGCTCCGCTGAGAACCACTCACCCCCCAGCCCCTGCTGCTGCCCACGGTGTGTGCCCCCCGCGTGTGCGGCACCGCCGGCCCCTGCCTCACCCACCCCTAAAGCTGCCGCCCCATCCCCTGCGCTGGCTGCGGCTCATCCCCTGCGCCGGCTGCGGCTCATCCCCTGCGCCGGCTGCGGCTCATTCCCTGCGCTGTTCCACGTTAAGCAGCCCGGGCAGCCCGGGCACGGTGGGGCCGGGCTGACACGCCGGGCTCAGCCGTCCCCCTCCCCGCCGCAGCCCCCCGGAGCGCTCCCGCCGCAGCCGCAGGAGCCCCGGGCCGGGGGAGCTGGGGAGGAGGGAACGCGGCTGGAGGGGAAGGCGCTGCCCCGGGCAGGGCCCCCCCGCCCCGCTCTCACCTTGGCCTGCGGGATCTGCTGCAGCGCGGGGGGCACGCGGAGGCCCCTCCACAGCCCGAGGCTCGGGGTGCGCAGGAGCCCCTGGGGGGAGGCAGAGCGGGGGTGAGACACCGCAGCCCCCCATGGCCCCCCATAGCCCCCCATGTGCCCCCCATGGCCCCCACCGCCCCCCGGCCCTCACCGCCCCCCGGCCCCGGCCCTCACCGCGGCCGCCGCCCGCCCCGCTCCCAGCGCCGCCATTCCTCCGCCCCACAATGCACCGCGGCACCGGCGCGGCGCCGGTACGGCCGCGCCAGAGAGGGGCGGGAGCGAGGCCGGGGCCCCGCAGCGCCCCCTGGCGGGCGGGCGGAGCATGGAAGGGACATACACACACCACACCCCCCCCCAAAGAGCCGCCGCAGGGTCCTAGCGCCCGCACTGAGCCCCCCCCGGGGACATCCCACCGCCCCTGGGACATCCCACCTTGCAGACAGCCCCAGGGCCTGCTCCAGGACCCCGGCACCCCTCCCCAGACCGCGGTGCCCCCCGTAAATGCCCTACAGCCCCCCCCAACCCTGTGCCCCCATGCTGGGAGTGCCCTAAAGCCCCCTCTCCAACCCTGCACCCCTCACTGGGGGTGCCCACGGGGGTACCCCTCATTTCTCAACAGCAGACAGGCCAGCGAGCTCCCCTCTTTATTGTACAAGAAGGGAAGGGGTCACACGGTGAGAAAGTGGGGACCCCCCCATGGTCCCACTGCTGCATTCCGCAGCCAGCGAGGAAGACCTTGGCCCCACGGTGACCGCGAGCAGGGGGCTGCCAGGGTGACCCCAGCGCATGGACCCCTCCTGCCCCATGCCGGGGCTCCCCGCAGCAAGGGGGAGGCCCGGGGGCAGCCTGGAGTGGCCCCAAGGAGCGTGACAGGGGCTGGAGCCCCCACGGAGGACACGGCCGGACCCCCACCACGGGGGTCACTTCTTGAGGAGCTGGGCCCGGGCCCGGTTCAGCTTCTCGGCCACGGCAGCGTCGGTGCTGGCCGAGCACTTGGACAGGACAAAGTTCATCTCGGTCTCGTTCTTGTGCTCGATGGCGGCATCGGCCGCCTGGTCCAGGTCCCTGCGGGGAGAGGGGGACATGGGGTGTGGGGACAGCCCCATAGCCCCCCCATCCCCATGGGCTGGAGGCTCCAACCCCACACACCCCATGTGCTCTGGGAGGTCTCATCCACCCCTTGCTCCCCCTGCGGCTGCACGATCCCCATCCCCACTGCTCCAGTGGGTTCCAACCCTGCCCCACAGCCCCCAAGCTGCCCCCCAAGCACCCCACACCCTTGAGCAGACGCACCCCACGAGGACGAAGGCCCTGACGCGCTGCTCGGGGGGCACACGGGGCGCGTACTTCTTGGCCTCGTAGCGGTTGTGGTGCTTCACCGCGATCTCCACGAAGGGCTGGAGAGGAGAGGACGGGGGTGATGGCCCCTCCAGCCCCACGGCACAGCCCCCCATGGGGCAGGGCTGGCCCCAGCAGCAGGAGCAGCTCTCACCAGGTACCCGATGGGCGACTTCTT
The DNA here is from genome assembly GCF_004027225.2 of Strigops habroptila. NCBI lineage: Eukaryota > Metazoa > Chordata > Aves > Psittaciformes > Psittacidae > Strigops > Strigops habroptila. The sequence goes on from NC_044283.2 coordinate 300,038, forward strand.
GCTCTTGGAGAACTTCTCCATCTCCTCCCAGTCCCCGCGGTTGGCCAAGGCGCTGATCTTCAGCCACCAGTACCTGGGGACAGCGGTGAACCCAGCGCCCTGCACCCCCCCGGCCAGCCCCACAGCTCAGCTCCAGCCCCGCGGCTGCCCCCGGAGCCCCCCCAAGGCCCAACCTCTTGTCGGGGATCTTGAACTCGCGGTAGAGCTGCTCCGCGCGCTTGTGGTGACCGTCCAGGATGAGGTTGGAGACGGTGTCGTGCAGCGAGAGGTCGAGGTAGGGCTTGTCAAAGTCCTCCTGCAGGTGCCGCTGGAGCCGCAGCAGCTTGATCTGCTCCTCCGTGGCCTGGGCACCGAGCACCCGCTGGAGGCTCCCTGGCCCAGCTCTGCCCACGGGCTCTGCCCCAGGGCCCAGGGACCTGCGGTGCCCCACCAAGGGGGGGTGCCCCACCAAGGGGGGGGGGCCCAAAGGCAGCCCCGCGCCACCAGCAGCGCCCCAGGCCCCTCACCTTGGCTGCGAACTCGTTCTTGGCTTTGTAGAACTCGTCCAGCGCGTTCTGCAGGGCCCCCACGCGCCCCTCGATGCGCTGGGGACAGAGCACAGCGGCCCCTTCGCCCACCGCGGCACCCGCTGGGCATGGGGCAGCACCCACCGAGCCCCCCGGGGGGGGCCAGGGCTGACACAGGCGCAGGGGGAGGCTCTGGCTCTGCCACGCTGTGCTTGACCCCCCGAGACGGGCAGAGGCTGCCTAAGCGCGGGTGGGATCCGGACACAGGGTGGGATGGGGTCTGCCAGCAGCGCCCCAAGGGGATGATGGCCACAGAGTGTGATGTGGGGAGCTCCAGAGCCCACCCTGAGCATGAGGAGGGTGGAACCCCCCGCTGTGCGCACCCAGCAGCCCTAAGGGATGAACCCCCCCACGCACCGCTCCCTGGGCACAGGGAGCCCCCCCTCCAGCCCCTCGTCCTCCCGGCACGGACCTTCTCGCTGTAGCTGGCATGGACGTGGAAGTTGCCGAGCTCCTGGTGGTTGTCGTCCTGGTTGTAGAGGTCCTTCAGCGTGTCCCGCTCCTGGTGCTTGCAGAACTGGGGGCAATGGGGGGTGAGGGCAGGTGGGGGGCCCGGGGGGGCCCACGGGCGGTGGCAGCCCCTCACCTGGCGGTACAGGCTCAGCGCCACCGGCTGGTTCTGCAGCGTCATGAAGAAGGTGCCGCGGTTCAGCTCGTTCTTGAGGTGCAGCACCACGGTGTAGACTGGGGGCAAGGCGGCGGGCAAGATGTGGGTCTGTGCCCCCATGTTGGGGGGGGCAGCCAGGGAACAGCCCCAGCAGCTCCTGCCACCCCACTGCACAAGGAGCAAAGCCACAAAGGGGGTCCCGCAGCCCCAAACACCCCCCGGCCCCCAAACACCCCCCCCCCAGCCACAACCCTCCCCCAGCCCCAAACCACACCCCAGCCCCCAAATCCCCCCCAACCATCAAATCCCCTCCAGACCCCAAACACCCCCCAGCCTCCAAATCCCTCCCAGCCTCCAAATCCAACCCTGGCCCCCAAACCCCCCCAGACCCCAAACCCCCTCCCCAGGCCCCAAATCATTCCCAGCCCCAAACCCCCCCCGGCTCCCAACTTCCCCCCCCAGCCCCCAAACCCACTCCTGGCTCCAGCCCCCCCGCGCTGCCCCCACCCAGGTCGGTGTCCCCGCTCTCGATGGCTTTGCTCAGCGCCAACTTGCTCCTCTTCATCTTGAGCAGCAGCGGGACCTGCTCCCCGGAGCGGGGCTCATACTCCAGCAGCTGCCGGGCACGGGGGGGGTGGGTCAGTGCCCGGCCCCCGCTGTGTGCCCCCCCCCCGGTGCCCCCCCCAGCCCAGCACCTTGATGGCCAGCTCCGTGCGGCCGCAGTCGTAGGCGCGGGCGGCGATCTCGGAGTAGGAGATGCCGGGGGTGTCGCCCAGCTTGTGGTTGATGGCCTGCGCCACCTCCTCGTCCGACTTGTCCTTCTGCTGCACCTGCGCGGGGGGAGCGGGACGGTCCCCAAGAGCCCCCCCCCCAGCGCGGAGCCCCCCCCCCGAGCCCCCATTTACCTTGTAGCAGGCCCAGTGTGCCAGGATGCGGCTCACGCCCTGGATCTCGGAGAGGCGCAGGTACTCGCACATCCTGATGGCCAGCGGGTAGAGCCGCCGCAGCACCAGCCTGGGGGGCACGGGGGGCCACGGGCACGGCCCATGGCGGGGTCTGCGGTGTGGGGCAGCTCCACCGGCCTCAGGGGGGGCCCAGAGTGCTCCGAGCCCCAAACCAAGGGGATGGGGACCAGGGGGATGGGGACTGTGGGGATGTGGTCCATGGGGATGGGGAACCACAGGGATGGAGACGATGGAGATGGGGAAACACAGGGATGGAGAACAAGGACATGGGGAACCACAGGGATGGAGAACATGGAGATGGGGAACCACAGGGATGGAGACCATGGAGATGGGGAACCACAGGGATGGAGACCATGGGGATGGGGAACCACAGGGATGGAGACCATGGGGATGGGGAACCACAGGGATGGAGACCATGGGGATGGGGAACCACAGGGATGGAGACCATGGAGATGGGGAACCACAGGGATGGAGACCATGGGCATGGGGAACCACAGGGATGGAGACCATGGAGATGGGGAACCACAGGGATGGAGACCATGGAGATGGGGAACCACAGGGATGGAGACCATGGAGATGGGGAACCACAGGGGTGGAGACCATGGGGATGGGGAACCACAGGGATGGAGACCATGGGCATGGGGAACCACAGGGATGGAGACCATGGAGATGGGGAACCACAGGGATGGAGACCATGGGGATGGGGAACCACAGGGATGGAGACCATGGGGATGGGGAACCACAGGGATGGAGACCATGGGGATGGGGAACCACAGGGATGGAGACCATGGAGATGGGGAACCACAGGGATGGAGACCATGGAGATGGGGAAACACAGGGATGGAGACCATGGGGACAGGGACCACAGGAATGGGATGGGAGCCATGGAGATGGGGACTATGGTGTGGAAAGACACTGCCTCAGCCCAGGGCCGCCATTCCCAGCTCCAGGCACCCTCACCTGTCCAGCAGCACCTCGATGGTGAGTCTCTTGTATCTGTGGGGATGGTCAAGGGATGTCCTGGACCTCAAAACCCCCCTGAGTGCAGGCAGCACGTGCTGGGCACTGGCCTCCTGCTGCACAGCACCCCTGCACAGCACCCCTGCATGGCCCCCCGCATCCTGCACCCCCCGGGCGATGCCACGCTCCTGCCCATGGAGGATACTGGGTGAAGGTGAGGGGGATGCCGATCTGGTAGTCCCGGATGGCGTTGAGCACCCGCAGGTCCTGGCACATGCGCACGAAGCTCTCCGGGGGGAACTTGTCGAGGAAGCACTTCCCGAAGGAGGCTGCCTGTGGGCACAGGGGTGAGGGGCTGGGGCCGGGCCGGCCATGACGTGGCCGCACGGGAGGGAGCCGGGGCCCCCAGCGCCCCACTCACCCTCAGCAGCGCCTTCTGGGTGTCGGGCTCGTGCTCGTGGCCCGCGGCCTCGATGCACTGGCTCACGGCCTCCGGGAGCAGCTTCTGCTCCTTGATCTCCCGCAGGTACTCGTCTGCCTTCTGGCTCTCCTTCTGCAGGGAACGGGAGCACTGGGACCCCTGCGGGGAGCCCTGCGGGGACCCCCGGGTCTCCCCTTCCCGTCACTGCGGGGCTGGGACACCCCAACCTCCTGGGGGCAGCGGGACGTACCTCGTACTCCTTCTGCGCCTCCAGCAGGAGAGCCCCCGGCGCCATGGAGGCGATCTTGAAGATCTCCTGGCTGGCCTCTGCAGAGACAGGGGGTGAAAGCATCACAGAACCATGGAATCCCCATGGGCTGGGGCTGGAGGGGACCCTCAGGCTCAGCTCACCTGGGATCTCCTGCAGGAACTCGTGGGAGCTGCGGGACAAGATGCGGACCCCGTCCAGCTCGGGCACCAGGTAGGAGTCCTCATCCAGGACAAACCTGAGCTCCCCGCTAAGGGCTTGCGGGAAGGAAGTGGCTCTGTGCCCCTCTGCCCCATGTACAGCCATAGAACCCCAGCCTGCTTTGGGGTGAAGGGACCTTAAAGCTCCTCCAGCTCCAACCCCTGCCCCGGGCAGGGACACCTTCCACTAGAGCAGGTTGCTCCAAGCCCCTGTGTCCAACCTGGCCTTGAACACTGCCAGGGATGGGGCAGCCACAGCTTCTCTGGGCACCCTGTGCCAGCGCCTCAGCACCCTCACAGGGAAGGGCTTCTGCCTCAGAGCTCATCTCAATCTCCCCTCTGGCAGGTTAAAGCCATTCCCCTTGGCCTGTCCCTCCATCCCTTGCCCAAAGCCCCTCTCCAGGTTTCCTGGAGCCCCTTCAGGCCCTGGCGCTGCTCTGAGGGCTCTCAGAGCCAAGGGGAGCAGGACCCCCTCAGCAGGAGGTTTGGACGAGGGGCACAGGGCTTGGGGACACACAGGAGCGGGTTTGCTGCTGCCCAGGGCCGGGCAGGGGCGGCTGTGGCAGAACTGCAGACACGGGAACAAGATCAACCTCCTCTGGCTGCCCGGGGTGTACGGACACCGAGGGGACACCCGCGTCCCCCGCAGAGCTGCTGCTGACCCAAAGAGCACCCGTAGAGACCCGCAGGCTGTGCCGGCCCTCGGCCGCGCCGCCGGCCCCTCTTCCCAAAGGATACTGGATGCCCTCGCTGGAGCTCCCGGCCACCAGGAGCTGCCGGTCCCAGGCCACCACCACAGCGCGCTGCCGGCTGCGGGGCCGCATGCACCTGGGGGGACCCACAGCTCAACCCCTGCAGCCCCAGCCCCGGCGGGGGGCACCGGGGGGGCTCCCCTGTCCCGGGGGGGGCTGTGGGGTGGGCGCAGGGCTCAGCGCACCCTAAGGGTGGGCTCGGCCATGGGTCAGCACTCACCAAACCATCTGCTTGGGTGGGGAGCGGATGCTGCAGTGGAACTCACAGAGCTTCTCCTAGGAACAGAGCCACGGGATGAGCCGGGGGGGAAACAGGGGGAATGGGGGCGTAAAATCGGGTGAAGAACAAGAGGTGGATCAGGATCATAAACAGGAACGTGGATGGGTGCGAGGGCAACCCACAGCCCGGAGCCCATGGGACCCCAAAGGAGCCGGTGTGGACCCCCCCAGTGCAGGATGCGCCTGCCCAGCACCCCAACGCCCCACCCCGGGGAGGTGAGGCTGAGTTAAACCAGTGTTTCACTGAACAGAGCCACAGACAGGGCTACGGGGGCTCCTGAACTGCGCTTTCACTGGGGACAGAGCCCACAACTCTCAAGCTAAGGAGCTGCACCGGGAGAACCAGGTTCTCCTCTCAGAGCAGGGGGGGCTCCTCCTGTTGGTAAGGCCCCAGAAACAGGGAAACGGTGAAAGCAGCAGCTCGAGCAGCCTCTTGGGGTTGTAAATGAACCCGAACAGGCACATGTTGTTAACTGGAAACGCTGAACACACCCCAGTGGCCCTAATGGATGGATTCCCATAAAGGGATGAAATGAGGGGGGGGATTTCTCCTCAAAACGACCACCACAACCCCCAGAGGCCCCTCCTCGCATTCACAGTGCCTGTGGCACAGCCTGAGCGGCCCGTGGCCAAGCAGGAACGGGAATCGGGGGCACTCCATGGAGTTCTGATCAATATGTGCCTAATACAGGCACATCAGCTGCGAACTGCCTCTTCTGGGGGGGGGGTGACATCCCCCTGCCCCCGGCGCGCGACAAAGTCCTGCTGGTTTCTAACCCGTCCTTCTGGGTGCAGAGGTTATGTCCCGACATCAGTGACAGAGGGAGGGATGTGCCAGCCACCCCCATCCAGATGTGTGCTCACCTGGAGCCAGGCCACCCCCATCCAGATGTGTGCTCACCTTGAGTGATGCCACCCCCATCCAGATGTGTGCCCATTGGGAGCCAGACCACCCCCACCCAGATGTGTGCTCACCTTGAGTGACGCCAGCCCCATCCAGATGTGTGCCCATTGGGAGCCAGGCGACCCCCATCCAGATGTGTGCTCACCTTGAGTGACGCCACCCCCATCCAGATGTGTGCCCATTGGGAGCCAGACCACCCCCACCCAGATGTGTGCTCACCTTGAGTGACGCCAGCCCCATCCAGATGTGTGCCCATTGGGAGCCAGGCGACCCCCACCCAGATGTGTGCTCACCTTGAGTGACGCCAGCCCCATCCAGATGTAGCCGGTGTCGGTGAGGAGCGCCAGGCACCGGTGGGTGAAGGACACAGCCATCTGCACGTAGGCACCGGCTGAGGGGCTCAGGCCAGGGGGGGTCTGCAAGGGAACGGGGGGGGTTAACCTGGGGACACCCTCTGGGGTGCGGGGTGCTGAGGCTGGTCACTGGGGTGCCCCTTCCCGCCCTGCTCAAGCCAGGTCAGGATGGGGCCGATGCCCCCGGCTGCTCCCTGCAGCACCGCCGTGGGGCACTCACCACCACGGAGCAGGAGGTGTTGTCCAGGAGGTAGAGGTCCTGCCCCACCGCCAGCAGGACGATGGTGACCCTGTCCTGGGACAGCACAGCCCAGCACGACGGCGGCTTCTGCAGCCCTGCAGGCACCAGCGTCAGCGCTGCGCCCCCTGCGCAGGGGCAGGAGCACGGGGGCACACGGGCAGGGACGCACCGGGCACCTCGGGCATCCTGCGCAGCTTCAGGTCCTCGATGTTGGTGGCCAGGGAGAAGCGGTGGCTGCCGGTCAGGATGGCCACGCCGGTGCCGAACTCGCTGTGGAACACCTTCGCCTCCAGCACGTGGTTCTGCAGCACCTCCTGTGCCAGCGCAGAGACACGGGGCTCAGCACCGCGGCGCTGGGCAAGGAACCACCCCCGAGGGGCAAACCCAGCGCTGCTGCTCCGTGTCCCAGCTCCACCAGGGACAAGGGGATCGTGGTGGCCCCAGGGACCATGGCACGGATGCAGCTCATCCCTGCTGCAGGGACAGCCCCAGGCTCCCCCTGCGCTGCCCCAGCCCTGGGCACCTCCTGCCCGTCCTGCCCCGCTCACGTTGCCCATGCTGAAGTGGCGCTTGAACTCGCAGAAGAGGTTGTAGATGAGCACGGTGCCGTCCTCCTGGATGCACAGCAGGTCCTCGCTGGCCGTCCAGCCCAGCTGCACCAGCTGCCCGCTCTTCCACTGCGGGCACGACACGCGTGAGCACAGCACGGAGCCACGCATGAAGCCAACAGCCATGGGGGGGGCCCGGAGCTCTGACACCCCTTGGCTCTGTGGGGCCCTGTGCTCACAGCAGCTTCCCCTGCCCCTCCAGTCCTCCCTGCCCTGAGCCCACCCCAGCCCCGGGCACTGGGGAAGGGAGGATGCTCCGATGCCATGGCTCGTATCCCCACCACATCCTCCCCTCCCAAGCCTGGCAGCCTCCTTCCCCCCCCGGCTCCCTCCTGGCGCACCCCACCACGTCTGAAAGCTTCTGCACAGCTTGTGGTGGGTACAGGAGCCACAAGGAGCCACCAGCCCAGGGTGCTTCGGGTGCTGGGTTCACTGGCAGCATCCAGCTGCCCCACGGGGAGAGCAGAGGAGCTGCCCAAGAGCACACAGAGCGGCACGGGGAGAGGCGACAGCGATTCCCCTGCGACACCCAGCCCATAACTCAGCCCGGGGCCCTTCGGTGCCACCACCCGGCCCTTCCTGGGCAGGGGCTGCAGCCTCTGGGGGGGGCTGCCCCACGCTCCCGGCACATCGCAGGCCCCCGGCAGCCCAGCCGCGGCGCAGCTCACCGGGATGCTGGCCAGGAGCAGCCCCGAGGCCGAGTAGATCTCGAGCAGCGGGCGGGCGCCCGGGGACTTCTCCTTCCGAGCGTGGTTCTTGAGCAGAGCTGGGGGGGGGCGGGACGGGCGCTGTGAGCTGCAGCCCCCCCGCTGCTGGGGGCCAGGGCACACCCGGCCCCATGGCCCAGCCCTACCTATGGGCCCCCCGTACGGGGCAGCTGCCACCATGCAGTCCCGCAGGTCCTCCTTCAGGTTCCACCCCATGGTGTAGAGCTCGAACTTCCTGCAGGCACGGGGCGATGGATGGAGGGAAGGATGGAGGGATGGACGAAGGGATGGGGGGATGAAGGAATGGGGGGATGAAGGGATGGGGGGATGAAGGGATGGGGGGATGAAGGGATGGGGGGATGAAGGGATGGGGGGATGAAGGGATGGATGAAGGGAAGGATGGAGGGATGGATGGAGGGAGCGATGGAGGGATGGGCGGCACACCGAGGGATGGGGGGCGAGGGATGGATGACCAGCCCCGAGACCCAGCCCCAGCAGCCACGGGGCCACCCCAGCACCCCCAAGTCCCACGGTCACGCCGAGACCCCCCAGCAGCAGCCCCAGAACGCCCTCAGCCCCCGCCACGGCCCGCGGCCGGCCCCGACACCCCCCCGGCACCCCCTGCCCGGCCCCAGCGGCACAGAGGGGCTGTCCCTGGCCGGGCCCGGGCCGCCGCCCCTCACCGGTAGAAGGTGTCCTCGCCCAGCGGGTTCCAGTTGGCCGTGTAACAGTCCATGGCGGCCGGGCCGGGCCGGGACCGCACGGGACCGGACGGGACGGGACGAGCCGTGCGCTGCCGGCGGCGCGGCCTCCCCTTGAGCTTCCGCCCGCCCCGCCCCGCCGTGACGCCCGCACGGGCGCCGCCATCTTGAGTGAGGGCAGGGGGAGCGGTGTCGGGAACCGCCGCCATCTCCAGTGAGGGCCCGGCGGGGCCGCGCCGCCGCCATCTTTAGTGAGGGCACGGCCGGCACGGCCTGGACCTCCCGCACCCCGCGGGCCCCCGGTGCCCACATGGGGCTGTGGGGGGTGTTGGGGGTGCTGGCAGCCGTGCGCGGGCACGCCGGGGGGCGCGGGCACGCTGACACCCATGGGTACGTGTGCCCGCGGGCGTGCAGGCGTGTGCGGACGTGCACATGTACCCGCACACACCGCACCGCGCACACGGTCCTACCTGCTGGCATGGGCGGGCCTGCACATGTGTGCACACACACACGTGTGTACACACCCGGGTACACACACACACGTGTACACACGCACACGTGTACACACACACGTGCACACACACACCCCTGTACACACACACGTGCACACACGTGTACACACACACCTGTACACATACACCAGTGTACACACACACACGTGTACACACAAGTGTACACACACCCCTGTACACACACACACGTGCACACACATGTACACACACTCCTGTACACACACACACCCCTGTGCTCACACCCGTGTACACACCCGTGTACACACACACCCCTGTGCACACACACCCCTGTGCACACACACCCCTGTGCACATACACACGCATATGCACACACATGTACACATACATACATGTACACACACATGCCCCACGCGGCTTTCCCATGGGGTCCATCTCTCTTTATTTCTCGCCACTGGCAAACAAGGAACGGCCCCAACAGCCCGGCCAGGGGCGGCCCCAGCCCCAGCACCGACCCCGGGTGGGTGCCATGGCTGAGCCTCGCGTGACAGGGGTGCTGCGGTGGTGCCTCATGTGCCAGGGGTGCTGCGGGGGGGTCAGGGATGCTGCGGTGGTGACATGTATGTCAGGGATGCTGTGGTGGGGTCAGGGATGCTGCGGTGGTAACATGTATGCCAGGGATGCTGCAGTGGTGCCTCATGTGCCAGGGGTGCTGCGGGGGGGTCAGGGATGCTGCAGGGGGGTCAGGGATGCTGCAGGGGTGACATGTATGCCGGGGATGCTGCAGTGGTGCCTCATGTGCCAGGGGTGCTGTGCTGAGGTCAGGGGTGCAGCAATGGTGCTGTGGGTGCTGGGGGTGCTGCAGTGATGGGGAACGTGGCAGTGTTTCCTAGCGTGCATGGGATGCTGCAGTGGAGCCCAGCATGCCGGGTGTGCTGCACTGGTGCATTAGGGGATGCTGAGATGGAGCCTCGTGCGCTGGGCATGCTGCAGTGGTGCTTAGGGTGCCAGGGAGGTTGCAGTGGAGCTTTACATGCTGGGGATGCTGCGGTGGTGCCAGGGATGCTGCAGTGGTGCTGTGCATGCTGGGGATGCTGCGGTGGTCGCGGATGCTGCAGTGATGAGGGAAGCTGCAGCGGTGCCAGGGAAGCTGCAGCGGTGCCTCGCATGCCAGGCCCAGCACCCGAGGTGCCGTGGCATCCCCTCCCATGGGGCTGCGGTGCCGTGGCACGGCCTCACGCGGGTTCTGGTGCCGTGCCCTAGTGCGGCGGGGCCGCGGCGCGGCCGGGCAGGTCGCAGCGGTAGCGGAAGATCTGGAAGCAGAGGAGGGAGGCGAGCAGCCCAGGGCTGGTGGCGCCCACCTTCCGGAAGCCCTGGCTCTCATAGAGCCGCTGCGCCGCCACCTGCACCATGGAGGTGGAGAGGACGACGGCGCCGAAGCCGCGGGCGCGGGTGAAGCGCAGCACCTCTCCGCACAGCGCCCCGGAGATGCCCCAGCCCCGGTGCTCTTTGCTGACCGACATCCGCTTCAGCTCCAGCGCCACTTCCCTCTCGGCCGGGTCCTCGGGCGGCTCCACCGCCACCATGCCCACCACGGCGCCGCCGACCTCCGCCACCCAGAAGCAGGAGTGCGGGGAGCGCAGGTAGGTGCCGTGCACGTCGGCCAGGTCGGTGCTGAGCGCCTGCTGCACGTAGGACGTGGAGTAGGAGTGCACCACGAGCCAGATGGCCACAAGCGCCAGCGCCACGGCGCCCAGCCCCAGCAGCCAGTAGCCGCCCGCCACACGCACCAGCACGAAGAGGACGAGCAGCTCGAGCTGCACCCGGGCCGAGCGCAGGACGTGCCGGTAACCGGCCGGCATGTGCTCCAGCATGCCGCGGGCAAACAGCGTCCGCACGGCGTCAAAGTCCTTGTCCTGGTACTGCCGGATGCGGTAGGATGCCATGGGAACCTGCGGCACGGCATTGCGGCGTCAGGGATGATGAGGGTGAGGACACACAGACCCCAACACCGGGATGGCACAGCCCGTGAATGGGCAGGAGCGAGCGCTGTGCACTCACGTTGGCTCCTGCGGGTGCTCAACATCACCTCACCAGCGTAGTTGCCCTCTTACAGAGCCGTGGAGTCATGGAGTGGTTTGGGTTGAAGGGACCTTAAAGCTCCTCCAGCTCCAGCCCCTGCCACGCGCAGGGACACCTTCCACTAGAGCAGGTTGCTCCAAGCCCCTGTGTCCAACCTGGCCTTGAACACTGCCAGGGATGGGGCAGCCACAGCTTCTCTGGGCACCCTGTGCCAGCGCCTCAGCACCCTCACAGGGAAGAGCTTCTGCCTCAGAGCTCATCTCAATCTCCCCTCTGGCAAGTTAAAGCCATTCCCCTTGGCCTGTCCCTCCATCCCTTGTCCAAAGCCCCTCTCCAGGTTTCCTGGAGCCCCTTTAGGCACTGGAGCTGCTCTAAGGTGTCCCCTTCAGGAGCCTTCTCTTCTCCAGGCTGCCCCAGCCCAGCTCTCTCAGCCTGGCTCCAGAGCAGAGCTGCTCCAGCCCTCACAGCAGCTCCGGGGCCTCCTCTGGCCTCGCTCCAGCAGCTCCACGTCCCTCTTGTGCTGCTGCCCCAGAGCTGGATCAGGGCTGCAGGGGGGGCTCCCCAGAGCGCAGCAGAGGGGCGGGATCCCCTCCCTGAGCTGCTGCTCACGCTCTGGGGGTGCAGCCCAGCACACGGGGGGGTTCTGGGCTCAAGCGCCCACTGAAGCCGGGTCATGGGGAGCTTCTCCTCACCCAGCACCCCCAACACCCTCCTCTCCCTTAAGATCTCCATCACCAGCCTTGCATCCAGCCCCCCACCGCGGGGTCCCTGCCCCACTCCTCCTCCCAAGCCCCTCTTTGGGATCCCACCAACCCCTCCAACCATCTCCCATCTCATCCCCGTTTCCCTGCATCCCCAGGGCTGGAGCAGCCGTGCCGGGGGCTCCGGCCCCATTGGGAGTCCCTGGGGAGGGAGGAGTTAAAGGGGCTGGACATGGAGGGTCCCATCTCCCCTTGATGGATCCTCCGGGATCCATCCCACCCGCCCCAGGCTGCAGGGAATGCATTCAGGATGGGACCTCGAGGAAGGGGGAGCAGGGACCGGGGGGGTCAAAGGGAAGAGCAGGGGGATTTGGGGGTGTTCCCCCCATCAACCCTTCGAGCACCCCCAGGACCCCAACACTGAGCACAGGACCTTTGTGGGTGCCCATCCTTCACCCCACAGTGCTGTGGCAGGGGAAGGGCAAAGGGAAATGGGAGAGGGACAGGCACGGACCCCCCCGGGGGGTGCCTGGGACATGCTATGGGCTTATTCCCCTGTTTTCTGGGGGAAAAGGGGGTGTCCCCTCAGGAAATAGGGTCCAAAGATGCCAAAAACACCCCGTGGGTCCACACTGACCCCGTTATGGGAGGGTTAATGGGAACCATAGCACTGCCCCTCCCCGAAACCCCCCATTGCCCCCCCATCCCTTCCACTTCCCAAACCAGCCCCCTCAGCTTTGCACCCCCTTTGTTTAAACTGGGGGCCCCCCTTTAACCCCGACCCCCCCATCACAACAAGGGGGGAGGCTCATCCTCCCGCACCCCCCCATTCTCCTGCCCCAGCTCCATTCATCCCATCCTTCCGCAGCCCGTGGGGGGGTCTCGCTGAGCCTGGGGGAGCGCTGCGTGTGTCGTGTCCCCCCCCCGAGGCTCGGCTCTTACCCGGTGACGATGGCTCCGAAGATGCAGCGAGCGCAGGCGCCGAAGGGATGTGGCTTATGGGGTCACGCTGAGCGCTGGGGGGGGGGCACTGGGGGGGTAATGGGGGGGACAAGCTTCAATGCGGGGATGGGGGGTCCCGCTCCCCCTATTGGTTGTGGATCCCCCCTTGAAGAGCCCCTTTATGGGGGGGGGACAAAGGGCTGCGGACTTTGCCCGTCTCCTTCACGGTCACCAAGTCGCCTTTTGTACCGCAGGCAGAGCGGGGGGGGGGCGGTAAGGAGGTGCCGGGGGGGACAGGGAGGTCCCAGGGCTATAACAGGGGCACAGGGGGCTCCAATGGGGCACAAGGAGGTCCAAGGGGGGCACAAGGAGGTCCCACGGTTCCAAGGGGGAAACAAGGAGGCCCAAGGGGGGCACAAGGAAGTCGCCGGGGTGGAAAAGGGGCTGCAATGGGGCACAAGGGGGGGCATAAGGGGCTCCAAGGGGCGGGGACAAGGAGCTCCAAGGGCTTCAGGGGGGGAACAAGGGGCTACCAGGGGGGCACAAAGAGGTCCAGGGCTCCAATGGAGGGGACAAGGAGGTCCCAGGGGTCCAATGGGGGCCCAAGGAGCTCCAAGGGGGGGGATAAGGAGGTCCCAGGGCTCTAAGGGGGAGCACAAGGGTGTCCCTCACAGGCGCAAGGAAGTCCCAGGGGGGACAAGAGGCTCTAAGTGGGACACAAGGGACTCCAAGGGCTCCAAAGGGGGGCACAAAGAGCTCCAATGGGGGCACGAGGAGCTCTCAGTGGGTGTCCTGACCACAGTCCCCTTCCCAGGGACACCCCCTGGCACAGGGGGTCTGCAGGATACACGGGGGGGGCCATCCCCATGTGTTATGGTGGTGCCCCGCGGGTCAGTGCTACCCCCCCAGTGCTGGACCCTTCCCATGGGGATGTGATGGGGTCCTTGTGGTGCTGGTGCCACCATCCCAGTGGGGTGCCCACCCTGACACCCCATCCCAGCATGGGAAGAACGACCCAGCCCGGCACTGCGGATGGTCCTTTATTGCCCCCCCCCCCCATTACAGCAGCAGCCCCTGCCCCAAAGGCACCACACTGCAGCCAAGGGGGGGCACATGTGGGGAGCCCCCCCAAAGGCTTTGTGGCCAGGCAGGGCACAGCTCCCCACGGGAAACCCCTCCTGGGAGCCTGGATTCCCTTGGGAAGGTGGGGACATCGGTGGGGTGGGGATGGCAGCACCCAGACCCCCCATTGTGTGTCCCTGAGGTGCACCGTGGCAATGAATGAACCAGGGGGACCCAGCACCCCACTACCCCCAGCACTGCAGGGCACATGGGTGCTGGTGCCATGATGCATCCCCTGCGCTGGGCACTGCTGAGGCTGCACATTGAATCCTGTCAGTTCTGGGCCCCTCACTGCAAGAGAGACATTGAGGTGCTGGAGCGGGGCCAGAGAAGGGCCCCGGAGCTGGTGCAGGGCCTGGAGCACAAGTGTGATGAGGAACGGCTGAGGGACCTGGGGGGGTTTAGTCTGGAGAAGAGAAGGCTCAGGGGGGACCTTCTCGCTCTCTGCAACTGCCTGACAGGAGGATGGAGCCAGGAGGGGGCTGGTCTCTGCTCCCAAGGAACAAGGGATGGGACAAGAGGAAACGGCCTCAAGCTGCCCCAGGGCAGGTTTAGATGGAGCTGAGGAACAATTCCTTCCCCAGAGGGTGCTCAGGCATTGGAACAGGCTGCCCAGGGCAGGGCTGGAGTCACCGGCCCTGCAAGTGTTCACACACTGTGTAGCCGAGGCCTCAGTGCCATGGGTCAGTGGTGGCCTTGGCAGTGCTGGGGTAAAGGTTGGACTTGATGATCTGGAAGCTCTTTTCCACCCTGGTTGATCCCATCACTCCACGGTTCCCTGCTCCGTGGCGCGGCGCCGGGGCTCACTTGGTGCCGTCCAGCTCGTAGCGGTAGGTGGTGATGGTGCAGTTGGCCAAGTGGCCATAGACGGTGGGCAGCACGTACTGCCGGTGCCGGCGGAACCCCAAGCGCTCGTAGAGGGCTCGCGCCTCGTGCTGCACCATCAGCGTGTTGAGCACCACGGCCCTGCAGCCGCGCTGCCGCGCGAAGGCCAGCGCCGCGCTGCCCAGCGCCGCGCCGATGCCCTGCCCGCGGTAACCCCGCCGCACCGACATCCTCTTCAGCACCAGCTCCCCGTCGCCGCCACCACCGTCGCCCGCTCCATCGCCAGCCGCCGGCCGCACGCCCACCGTGCCCACCACCCGCTCGTCCGCCTCGGCCACCCAGAAGCGGGCGCCGGCGCGGTCGCCGTAGGCAGCGGCGATGTCGCGCAGGTCGGCGTCGAGGCAGCGCTGGATGTAGGCGCTCCAGGCGCAGCCCAGGCCGTGCCGCGCCAGCGCCAGCAGCAGCGTGAGCGCCAGCACGGGCAGCAGCAGCGAGCGCGCGCTGGCCAGCAGCAGGCAGAAGGTGCAGCCCAGCAGCAGCAGCGCCCAGGGCTGCCGCAGCACGTGAAGGCACAGCGCCGGCGCGTGCTCGCTCATGCCGGCCGCGAACACCTCCCGCACGGCCTCGTAGTCGCCCTCGCGGTACGGGCGGATGCGGTAGGGCACCATGGCGGGTGCTGCGGTGGGATATGGGGGGGTCAGACCCGGTACGTGCCCCCCTGCCCCGACACCGCGGTGGGCTCAGGGGTATGGGCAGGGTGAGGGGGAAGCTGCTGGGTGAGGGCAGGGAAGTGGGTGCCCCCAGCCCCATGGGCATCCCCCCGTTGCACCCCACAAGGGACCCTTTCCCACCCCACCAGCAGCAGCCCCACAGCCCTCCCCATAAGTCCACCCCACTGGCACTATGGGGACCCCCTTAGACACCTATGGGGACCCTCCCAGCAGCCCCCAGACCACCCAGTGCCCCCATAGCCCCCAGCACCCCTGGACCCCTCCAATGCCCCCATGGTCCCAGCACCGCTGGTCAGCCCCCTCAAGTGCCCTCATGTGCCCCCTCCCAATGCCACATGGTCCCAGACACATCCCAGTGCCCCCATGGTCCCAGACCCCCCTAAAGCCTCACCCCCGCCAGTGTCCCTATAGTCCCAGCCCATTCCAATGGCCCCAGCAACCCCCAGATCTTGGACCCCTCCCCAGTGTCCCCATGGTACCAGCACCCCCTGCTCACCCCCTCCCAGTGCCCCCATAGCCCCAGTATCACCCAGTGCCCCCATGCTCGTGGACCCCCACCCCAGTGCCCCAGTGGTTCCAGCCCCCCTGGGCTCCCCCGTGGTCCTAGACACCACGCCCCCCACCCGTGACCCCATGGTCCTAGTCCCCCCACCAGCGTCCCCATGGCCCCAGCGCCCCCCAGTACCCCCACAGTCCCAGCACCCCGTGGACCCCATCAGTGCCCACAGCATCCCCATGGCCCTAGACCCCCCCCGGTGTCCTCATGGCCCCAGCACCCCCCATTGTCCCAGACACACCACCCAGTGCCCCCATGGCCCCAGCTTCCCATGGCCCCTCCCGCACCCCCATGCTCCCAACCCCCCACATTGCCCCCATGGTCGCAGCCCCCCCCTCCGGACCCCTCCCCGGTGCCCCCCCCGCGCCCCCCACCCTCACCGGCACCGCCTCCAGCTCCCGCCTGACGCCAACAGGACTCGCAGCCCATTGGCCACCGCGCCTGCAGAGACACGCCCCTCCCGCTGCCACCAGCCAATAGATTTTCAGTAATGGGGTGACGTCAGCGGGCGGGACAGATGCTCAAGTGGGCGGGGCCGAGCAAGGGGCGGGGCCAAGGAGGTGGAGCCCATTGCCCTTCAGCTGAGGAGGCGTGGCCTGGGGAAGGGGGCGTGGCCTTCCGGGGAGGGGCGGGGCTTGCGGAGCCGGCGGTGCTCGCTCCGGTCCCGTTCCCATTCGCGCTCCCGTTCCCATTCCCGCTCCCGTTCCCGCTCCCGGTCCCGTTCCCGGACGGAGCCGCGGCAGCCGGCGCTGGGGCAGCGCAGCCAACTTTACTGGGCAGCGTCCCGCACAGCGGCGACGGCGGGAGCGCCCGCTCCGGCTGCCCCGGTCCCCCCCGCGCCGAGCCCGCGGCCCCGGGGCTGCCCGCCGCCCGCTCACGGTGCGCGGCGGTGGGCGCGCAGGCGGCGCAGGCGCTGTCGCTGCAGGCGCAGCGGCGGGTCGGGGGGCAGGCGGGCCCCCCCCGGCCGCGGTGCCCCCGGCCGCGGCGTCCGGTGCAGGCGGAAGCTGCAGGGGGTCGGCACGTTCTCGAAGGACACCCGGCACGGCTGCGTGGCCGCCTCGTAGCCCTCGGCCCGCGCCGTCACCTCATACTCGCCCGGGTTCAGCAGCCGCCAGTAGTCCCCGTCAAAAGCTGCGGTGGTGCGGACGTGTCCACAGCCCCAGCGCGGTCTCATCCTGCTCCGTGTTCCCATCCCTGCCCCATCCCTGTCTCCCATTCCCGTCCTCATCCCACCTCCAGTCACATTCCTGTCCCCACCCCATCCTCATTCCCAACCTCATCCATTTCCATCTCCAGCCCATTCACATCCTTATTCCTGTCCCCATCCCATCCCCATTCCAATTCCGTCTCCACTTCTATTCCCAAACCCTTTCCTATCCCCATCTCCATTCCCAGCCTAATCCTATTTCCCTCCCTGATCCTATTCTCATCCTCAATCCCACTCCCATACCCATCCATATTCCCAAACTCATCCCATTCCCATCCCTTTCCCTATCCCATCCCTATTCCCAGTCCCATTCCTGTCCCATTCCCATCCGCATCCCCAGTCTAATCCTATTTCCGCCCTCAATCTTATTCCTATCCCCAGTCCCATTCCCTTCCACATCCCCAGTCCCATTCCTGTCCCTGTCCCATCCACATTCCCAGTCTCATCCCATTCCCATCCCCATCCACATTCCCATCCCCAATCCCATGCCTATCCCCATCCACATTCCCAGCCCAATCCTATTTCCATCCCCAACCCTAATCCCACCCCCATTCCAACCCCCATCCCACCGTACCCGTCCGGACGTCGTGGTTGATGCCATCCACAGAGATGATGGCGTTGGCGATTCCCTGCTCTGTGTCTCCATCCCGAACCACCCCCTTAATCCCGCGGTGAACCTGGGGACCATGGGCCAGAGCGGGTGGCACACGCGTGTGCACACACATGAACACACATGTGCACACACACATGCATACACACTCCCCAGTGCAGGTCACACACATACCTCACACACTGTGGGGTGCACAGGGGGACAACAGAGCCTTTGGGTGTTTGGGGACACCAAACCATGTCCTGCTCAGCCCCTGCAGACCCCACAGCGTCCCCCCCAGACCCCCCGAGGGGTGTCCCCATCCCTGACCTGCTCCATGTAGAGCAGGAGGGACTCCCGGTTGTTCTCCCACTCTGCCGGCAGCTCGGAGGCGTGCGGGAACTTGTCGCAGGAGAGCTCCACCGTGATCTCGAAGCAGTTGGTGTGCAGGTAGCTGAAGTCGTTCATGCCTGGGCAGGACACGGGGTGGGGTGGGGGGGTCAGGGCGTCCCCATCCGTGTCCCCCCATCCCCATCCCCGCCGCACTCACTGCCGGGCACCGTGTGCCAGTTGGCGCCGTTGATGATGTTGCCGAAGCGGGTGAAGTCGTCGTAGTGGCAGAGGCGCCGCTCCTCGCTGGCCATGGCCAGGTTGGACGTGGCGTACACGGTGGCCAGCCAGCGGAACACGCCGTCGTCGGCCGTGGGGGTCAGCTCCTGCGCCTTCCAATAGGTGCGGGTCATGTCGAAGGGGTAGGTGACCACCAGCTCCCCGCCGTGCAGGTTGGCGCTCAGCACGAACGGGTACCGCTGCATCCAGTCGATCACCGCCCGCGTCTCCGGCGCCACCTACGGGCACCACGGAGGGTGCTGGTGCTGAATTCCCAACCCCAGAACCCGCACCGCACCTCCAGCCTGTAGCAGCCTGGTCACCCCATTCCAGATCCCGTTCCCATCCACCTGCACCAGCCTGGGTGTCCCCAGCCACCCCATCCTCATCCTGTACCAGCCTGGGTGTCCCCAGCCACCCCATCCTCATCCTGTACCAGCCTGAGTGTCCCCATCCCATCCCATCCTATCCACAACCACCCGCACTAGCCTGGGCATCCCTGTCCCCCCATTCCCATCCGTCTGAACAGCCTGGATGTGCCCACCTCATCCACATCCTATACCAGCCTGGGTGTCCCCATGCCATCCCATCCCATCCCATCCCCATCTGTCTGCACAGCCTGGATGTCCCCAGCCACCCCTGCTGGAATCCCCACCCTGCACCAGTCTGGGTGTCCCATCCCATTCCCATCCAACTTGGGCAACCCTGTCCTGCCCTCTTCCCATCCATGAGCACCAGCCTGGGTGCCCCCAGCCACTCCATACTCACCTTGTACCAGCCTGGGCACCCCATCCCATCCCACCCCATCCCATCCCTGTGGTTGTATGGACAAACCCCATGGGCTGTGTGCCGAGGATGGTGGTGGGCACCCCCCGGTGGGCTGGCACAGGGGGACGGGGGTGTGTGGGGCTCACCGTGGCATTGGCGAAGGTGTAATACTCGGGGATGGGGATGTAGTGGTTGGGGAAGTCGTGGGGCACCATGTCGTTGTCCTCAGCATCCCACAGCGCCGTGTTGAGGTCGGCGAAGTTGTGGTTGAGGTCGATGCCTTCGTAGGTCCAGCGGCCCATGGCCCAGCCTGACAGCTCGGAGCCCTGCCACGGGACGGGGTCACCGGGATGGCACCGGGCGGCGCTCAGCCCCCGGCACCGGCAGCGGGGCCCTACCAGCTTGTACGCGGTCTCGTAGCCGTCGGGGTTCATGGAGGGCAGGAGGTGGATGCGGGTCTCGGTCACCAGCTGCACCACGCGGGGGTTGCCCGCCCGGAACTCCCGGCACAGGTATTCCATCAGGTTGAGCAGCAGCTCCCGGCCCAGCACTTCGTTGCCGTGCATCCCGGCCACGTAGCGGAACTCCGGCTCTCCTGCCGGGAATGGTGTGTGGTGGGGAGGGGACCACGGCTGCTGCGGTCCTCTGTGCCCTGTGACAGCCCGGGCATCCCATCCCATCCCAAACCATCCCCATCTTCCTGCACCAGCCTGGTGCCCCCAGACACCCCATCCCCATTCTGCACTAGCCTGGGCATCCCATCTTATCCTATCTGATCCCATCCCCATCCACCCATACCAGCCTGGGCATCCCATCCCACTTCATCCCATCCCCATCTGTCTGCGCCGCCTGGGTGTCCCCAGCTACCCCATCCCCATCCTGTACCAGCCTGGGTACTCCATCCCATCCCATCCCATCCCATCCCATCCCATCCCATCCCATCCCATCCCACCCCATCCCATCCCATTGCTGGTCCCAGCCTGGGCATCCCATCCCACCCTGCAGGACACGTACCCACTTCGTGCTGCCCGGGGTTGTCCGAGATCTCCATGACGTACATCTTGAGGCCCAGGTAGCTCTTCCCGATGCTGTAGACGCGGGTGATGTCGGGACACTCATCGCTCACCCGCTTCATCAGCTGGGTCGGGCACAGCACCCAGGGTCAGGGTGCAGGGGCACCCAGGGGTACAGATACCACCTGCCCCACACCGGGGTGTCCCAGGGGTGCAGAACCCCCCATCCCACACCGGGGTGTGCCGGGGTGCAGGGAGGTGGCACCTTTCTCATCTCCTTGTAGTTGTGGTGGCGAAAGTCCAGCTTGCTGGTGGGCAGGGGCTGGCTGTGCTGGGCATAGATGTTGTTGGGGTCTGCGGGCGGGCACAGGGGGACAGGGTCAGATCCGGAGCACAGTCGCTGGGGCTGGGCAGGGGCCGGGCCGGGCACGCACCGGGCAGCGGGCAGCCCAGCACCTCAGCCCGCAGGCAGATGGTGCCGTTGGGGAACCAGGTCTGCGGGTTGATGCGCAGGTACCGCCCCACCACCGGCTCCGGCAGCACGTTCAGCACCGGCGTCTCGGGGTCCTTGTTCCCGGGGAAGACCTGGGGGGGACCCGGGATCCGATGGGATGGGGGCTGTGGGGGTGGGGGCTGTGCAGTGGGGGGGCTGTGGGGATGGGGGAATGTGGGGATAGGGGGCTGTGGGGATGGGGGGCTGTGGGAATGTGGGGCTGTGCAATGAGCGGGCTGTGGGGATGGGGGAATGTGGGGATGGGAGGTCTGTAGAGGATGGGGAGCTGAGGGAAGGGGGGGCTGTGGGGATGGGATAGGGGCTGTAGGGATGTGGGGCTGTGGGGATGGGGTTGGAATGAGATGGGGAACTGTGGGGCTGTGGGGCTGTGGGGATGGGGGCTGGGGGGCTGGGGGGCTGGGGGGCTGTGGGGCTGGGGATGGAATGGGACGGGGGGCTGTGGGGCTGTAGGGATGGGGGCTGTGGGGATGGGGGATGGGGGCGTGGGGGGCTGTGGGGCTGTGAGGATGGGGATGGAATGGGATAGGGGCCTGTGGGGCTGTAGGGATGTGGGGCTGTAGGGATGTGGGGCTGTGGGAAGGGGTGGGGCTGTGCAATGGGGGGTCAGAGGAGGCGCTGCCGGCACCCAAAGGGTTACAGGCTCCGCGGCCGCATCCGGCCTCCCCTGGCCCCGCTCCAGCCCCTAACGAGGAGCAGACACGGGCTGGGAATGGGGAATGGTCCCGGCGCTGCCGAGGAGGAGCCAGAGCCCAGCGGTACCTCAGGGATCGGGGCGCTGGTGCTGCTCTGCCCCCCAACACCGGCACCCAGCACCCGCAGGGGAGGGGACCAGAGGGAGCACAGCGACCCCCCCAAATCGGCTCTGGTATGGACCTGGCACAGGGACCCCAATTCCACCCCCAGCACAGGGACCCCCAAACTCACTCCCAGCATAGCCCTTGCACAGGGACTCCTAAACCCATCCCAACACAGGGACCCCAAACCAGCTTCTGGCACAGCCCTGGCACAGGGACCCCAAACCCATCCCTGGCACTTGGAGCCCAAACGTGCCCCAGTACAGCCCTGGCACAGGGACCCCCCAAATCAGTCCTGGCACTGCCCTGCACAGGGACCCCCAAACACACCCCGAGCACCGGTGCCTGTGCTGGCCGTGGGAGCAGTGTGACCCCCCCGCACATACACATGTGCACACACCAGGGTGTCCCACCCCCTCCCTCCCCGCACCCACGTGTGCCCCTGCGTGTGCAGCACCCCCGGGCATGGGGCAGCCGTGTTCACCTCCGGGCACAGCCGGTTGTGCCACGCACACGCGTGTGCGGCCTTGGCGTGTTCACACGTGTGCCCGGGGGGGGCTGGCAGCGGGGACAAGCAGCCTTTGTGCAGGGGGGAAGTGCTGGAGGATGCTCGGAGCTGGGGAGGCCAAAGGCAACAGCGCCCGGTGCCAACCAGCACCGTTAACCCCTGGTATGGATAAACCCCCCTGGCACGGTTAACCCCTGTGCCCTCACTCTGCTTGGGGAACTGGGGGTGCTGGTGGTGCTGGGGGGGTCCCCATTCCCATTCCCCCTGCCCATAGCTGCCCCATGGGCACCTACCGCCTCCTCGGTGCCGTTGCGGCACGGGTGCCACGTGTACGTGTCGTTGCTGACCTGGACCTTGTAGGACGTCACCCAGTCGTACCTGCGCGGGGAGAGGGTCAGTGTGTATCCCCCCGCCCCCCCCGCGCTGCCTGTGCCGGTCCCTTACGTCCAGATGGAGTTGAGGCCCTGGGTGATGACGCCGGTGAAGTTGGTGAGACCTCGAGCATCCACCTCCAGCCACTGCCCCGCGTCCTCCTGCCCCGCGCACCAGCCCCCGTCGTAGAAGTCCCCGTCGTAGAGCCCCGACTACGGGGGGGGGCAGAAGGGGGGGCGATGTAGGGACCTGCCCCTGGCCCCGGCTCCCACTGCACAGCGGGGTGGGGGGGCCGTGCTACACGTGTGACATGCACATGGCATGCACATGGCGTGCACACACTGCATTGGCCATGCACATGCTGCGCGCACAGTGCACACGTCATGTATGTGCCGTATGCCATGCAAATGTCACACACACCATGCACACACCATGCATAGTGCGCACACGCCATGCTCATGCCATGCACACACCACATGCTGTGCACACACCATGCACATACTGTGCACACTGCACATGCAGTACCACACCATGCATACGCTGCACATACCATGCACACAGCACATACATGCCATGCATGTGCTACACGCCGCGCAAACATCACACATGCACACGCCATGCACACGCCATGCACATACTACATGCACCATTCAGTAGCCATGCACACTGCACGTATGCCACACACATGCCTTGCACACACTGTGTGCACTGCACATGCAGGGCCACGCCACACATACACTGCACATGCTTTGCACATGGCACACACAGACTGTTTACACCACACACACACCACGCATACACTGCACATGCCATGCACGCAGCACACATGCCACGCACATGCCACGCACACGCCATGCACACGCCACACACGTACCTGGATGTTGAGGCGGCCGCGGTGCGCTCCCAGCCCGTAGCGCTTGTGGCTGGAGGCGCGGAGCTGCGAGTCCTGCACCCGCAGTGACTCCAGCCCCAGGGGGGGGCACGCTGCGGGCACAGAGCGCCGGCATCACACAGGGACCCCCGGACACGGCCCCGGCGCGTGTGAACCCACCCTGCATCACGCCAAGCCCATGCTTCATCATGCAGAGGGACAGGGAGAACACGGGGGGAGCAGGGCTGGTGCCCCACATCATCCCAGTGTGGGATGGGATGTGTCTGCATGTGTGTGTGTGTGTGTGTGCAGGGCTTGGAGGGCGTGTTTCTGTGCCGGGTGTACATGTGTGACAGCGCGGGGGGCATGTGTGTGTTGGCATGTGCCTGGCACAGGCCGGGGGTGCTCCCCGTACCGAGCACCCAGCACTGAGCACCCGGCTCACACTGGACTCCACACGTGTGTGCATGGCACTGAGGCGTGTGCATGGCACTGAGGCATGTGCACATACATGTGTGTGCCCGCGCAGCCGTGTCCCGTTGCTGAGGGTACATACAAGGCTCCTGTGGAGCAGCCACATCCTTGGCTGGAGCCTTCGGCCTCTTCTTCAGCACCTTCTTTTTCACCACCTTCCTCCTCACCACTTTAACCCGAACCAGCCTCCTCCGGGGCGCTGCGGCTGGAGACGGGCACAGGGACCCTTGGGGTGGTGGGACCCCCGGGTGGGGTGATGGGGACCCCCTTGGGGTAGTGGAGACCCCCATAGTGGGGTGTCCCCAGGGTATTGGGGTCCCCAGCAGCACCCAGAGCAGGAGCCCACCAGCCCTCAGGGACCCCAGCACCCCTGCACCCATAACTCAGGCTGACGCACGGATACACACACAAACCACACACATGCGCACATGCTTTGAGCCACTCCCCGTGACACACACATCCATGTGCACGCACATCCCGTGCACACAGAGCTGTGCACACACACACTCACACTTGTTCACACATATCCCCGTGCACACACACACACAGAGTTGTGCAAACCCCTGCACCCAGGGCTGTGCACACGGGTGTGCTCATGCATATACATGCTTGTGCACACAAAGCCTTGTGCACAGAGTTGTGTAAACACACACACACAGTTGTGCACCCCCCCTGCACCCACAGCTGTGCACATGAGTGTGCTCAGACGTGCACACGCTTGTGCACACACATCCCTGCACACAGGGTTGTTCACACACACAGAGCTGTACGCACACAACTGTGCACACACACACACACATAGTTGTGCACACACATCCCTGCACCCCCCCCCAGCCGTGCCCCCGGGGGTGCTCACACACACTTGTGCACACACACACGCGTGCACACAGCCATGCACACACACTGTGCACCCTCCCAGCCGTGCACACGGGGGTGCTCACACACACTTGTGCACACACATTCCTGCCCCCTCCCCAGCCGTGCACACGAGTGTGCTCAGAGCGCCGCCCCCCCCTCCCCGTTCCTACCTGTGGTCCCGGCCCCCCGCTCCTGCAGGCGCCCGGAGGCAGCGGGGCCGGTGGGGGGGGGGGGGGGGGGGGCGCCGCCGTGGCCCCCCCGGTGCTGTTGGGGGGTCCCGGGGCGGTGCCTCCCGGGGCGCCCATCGCCGTGGCGCCGGGGCGGGGGGGCGCGGCCCGGGCGGGGGGCACCGGGGGGAACAGCGGCAGCAGCAGCGGCAGCAGCAGCGCGAGGGGCAGCCCCGGCATGGCCGCGGCGGAGCGGAGCCGGGCGGGATGGAGCGGGAGGGAACGGGAGGGAACGGAGCGGGACGGGACGGAGCGGGATGGAGCGGAGCGGGCCCAGCGCTGCCCGACCCGGCGCTGCCCGGCCCGGCCCTCCCCTCTCCCTCCCCTCCACGCCTCCCCCACCCCCTCCCCCTGGACGGGACCCCCGGGACACCGGGACACCGAGATACCGGGACACCGGGACACCGGGATACTGGGACACCAGGACACCGGGAGTTTTGGGGTACAACTGTGTCCCCCCCTTCCGTGTGACCGGCGGCTCCGAGAGCCCCCTCCAGTGGGGACACTGTGTCCAGCCCCCTCCCACCAAGCCCCTGCTGTCCCCAGCACCGTACAGGGTCCCCATTGTCCCAGCATCACTCAGTGTCCCCCCCGTCCCCAGCACCATGTGCCCCCCATCCTCACACCATGTCCGCTGCCCCCAGCACTGTGTCCCCACTTTCCTTGCACCCCACAGTGTCCCCGCCACCCTTGCACCTTGTCCACACTGTCCCCAGCACCCTGCAGTGTCCCCCCAGTGCCCACCACCCCGCAGTGTCCCCACTGTCCTCGCACTGTGTCCCCAGCATCACTCAGTGTCCCCATCGTCCCGGCACAGCCGGTGCCTGACCCAGCTTCTGGTTCCAAATGTGGGGAGCATCCCCTTGGCACCCTGGTGCCGATGCTGCTGCCAGCCCCCAGCACCACTGAGCAGGGCAGGGGGCTGCTGGGCAGGATTAGACCCCAGTTACGGATCCGTGTCCCAGTCCCATGGGACACCCGCGGTCCCTTCCTCCACGCTCCGGTGTGGCCAGGACAGGCTCAGCGGGTGCCCCCGTCCCCAGCACTGGCGGTGCCATGGCCTGTGTCCCCCCCAGCCCAATCCCACTCCCCTCGGGGTTATCCCGGAATGGCAGAGAGACCCCCAGCCCTTCCCGGTCAAATGCTGCCTTTGCCCATGGCGAGGAATGCAGGGGCTCCATCATCCCACTATCCCGCCATCCCACCATCCCTCCATCCCTCCATCCTTCCATCCCTCCATGCAGCCTCCCCGCATCCGGTGCTGCCTCCGGCCGAGCCCGGGGACCCGGGAGGTCCCGGGAACTGCCTGCGCTGGCTCCGCAGCCAAATCCCGGCGCTGATCCAGCAGGATCCAGCCCTGGCCCCTGGCCCTGCACGGCAGCGGGATGCCCGGTGCCTGGTGCCCTGCCCGGGAGGGAGAGATCCCAGGGAATGGGGGTGGGCTGAGGTTTAGGGTGCAGTGATGTTTGGGGTGCTCTGAGGTTTGGGGTGCTCTGAGGTTTGGGATGTGCTGAGGATGGGGTGCTGGCTTCAGCCCTGGACTCGCTTCTCAGTGCTCCTGGAGATCCCAGACCACTCCAGCTTGGCACTGCCCGGGGAACCAGCGCTGCAAGGGCAGAGGTGCGGGCAGGGGGGGCAGCCCGGGGGGTGCCCATGGTGGGGGTCTGGATGCCATGGGGCTGCTCCCCCACCCGGGGGGAGGGTCTCTGGGCCCTGCCTCTGCCCCCCTCCGAGCGGGGTCCTCCATAAGCCCCGGTGCCGCCGGCGCTGGCGCTGCCCCAGCCTCCCATGAGCTCATTTTCCATCCCAAAAGGACTTTCCCGGATTGACTTTTGTCTTTTATTGGGGTTTTCTGGAGGCTCCGCCGCAGGGATGAGCGGTGGGAGGAGCGGGCTCGGGACACTGGCACCCTTTGGTGGCAGCTCTGCCTTCACCCGGCTTGACCGGGCAGCTTGGGGTACTGGTCCCATCCCTGTCCCCATTCCCATTCCCATCGCCATTCCAATGCCCTCCCAGGACAGACCAGCGCCAAGCGGGGCTGTGCTTGGCTGGGGGGGGGTGTGTGTGGGACGGGGTCCTGCAGCACTGCAGCACCCAGGGATGCTCCTGCTGAACACCCCAGGTGCTCTGGCCCTGTATCAAGCAGGGATGCTCCTGAGGGATGAGGTCCTCCAGCCCTCTATCACCCAGCGACAGTCCTGCAGGACAGGGTCCTCCAGCCCTGTATCACCCAGGGATGCTCTTGTGGGACGGAGGAATCCCGTGACCCTGCATCACCCAGGGATGCTCCCATGGGATGGGGTCTCCCTCCCAGCAGCGCCTGGGGATGCTCCTTCCCACCGCTGCCGGAGATCAGGGCACGGCTGGGCCAGGGCTGGCGCTGGGACGCTGGCGCAGGGCGATGCTTTGTTCCATCCCCATCTCCTGGAGCAGGAATGGTGGGAAAGGCTTCGCTTTGTGCTGAGGCATCACCCACATCCCGCTGAGGGCTCTGGCGAGGGCCCAGGAGCAGCGTCCCCCCCGCGCCGGCCTGACTCAGCCGCTCGTGATGGCCCTTCCCAGGTCTGGTGGATACCGGGGAGCTCCCGCACCCCCCGGCCGTGGGGCTGGGCTCCGGGGCAGGGGCGGCCGCTTGTGCCGGCCCCGCTCCGCTCCCCGGGGCCAAGGCTCGGTTCAGCCTCGCTCAGCACTTCCAGGGATGTCCTGAGTTTCCCCATAGCTCGGCTTGGAGCGGAGCCACGGCCGAGCCCGGCAGCTCCTGCCGCGGGACGGGCCTTAAAGGCGCCGTAGCCCGTGCCGGCAGCGATGCCGATGGAGCCCCCGCGCACCCCGCGGCCGGAGCGCGGCCAGGCCCAGCGGCTCGGTGGCACCGTCAGTGCTGGTGCTCCCGGGAAATCCATTGCGTTCCATAAGCGTGGAGAAACACCCAGTGCCGGTGTCACAAAAGTGGGGTTGTCCCTTGGGATGGAATGGCTCAGTCCCGTGTTCCCTCACTGGCTCCTGCGGCGCTGCCGGGAATGCTCCATCCCTGGCAGTGTTCAAGGCCAGGTTGGACACAGGGGCTTGGAGCAACCTGCTCTAGTAGAAGGTGTCCCTGCCCGGGGCAGGGGTTGGAACTGGAGGAGCTTTAAAGTCCCTTCTAATTCAGGCCATTCCATGATTCTATGGTTCTATCACGGCGGGGATGCTGGTGCCTGCACCCAGTACTGGCTCACTGCCCCGGCACAGGACCACAGGCTCCAGCCAAGGCCGGGGCTGCCGGCCAAGGCAAACACCTTGGAAGCCACTGGGGTGGCCACAGGACTCGTGCCCAAACCGCCCGGCAGTGCCACATCCACCCAGCGGTGCCCAGGACGGTGGCAAAGCCTGGAGAGGAGGAGGCTCCGGGAGGACCTTAGAGCAGCTCCAGTGCCTAAAGGGGCTCCAGGAAACCTGGAGAGGGGCTTTGGACAAGGGATGGAGGGACAGGCCAAGGGGAATGGCTTTAACCTGCCAGAGGGGAGATTGAGATGAGCTCTGAGGCAGAAGCTCTTCCCTGTGAGGGTGCTGAGGCGCTGGCACAGACTTTTCCCAGAGAAGCTGTGGCTGCCCCATCCCTGGCAGTGTTCAAGGCCAGGTTGGACACAGCGGCTTGGAGCAACCTGCTCTAGTGGAAGGTGTCCCTGCCTGGGGCAGTGGTTGGAGCTGGAGGAGCTTTAAGGTCCCTCGCACAGGGCTGTGGTGGGGCTGGTGCATGGGGCTGGACACAGGATGGTGCACAAGTGCCCCACGGCCACAGCAGGGGCTGGATGGACAGAGTTTAAGGTTAGAAGTGAGTTAACAGGAGCCTTCCCTCCTCCCGCCCGCTGCAGCGCGGGGTGATGGATGCTCTCCATATGGTCCCCATCAAGGCAGGCAGTGCCACATGCCTCTGCCCCAGCCGGGAGCAGAGAAATTAAAGCAATTAAAGCTGCAGCTCGTCTGGCTCTTGATGAGCCCCGAGGAGCGGCTGAGAGCTCCCGACGTTCCCCAAAGCTGGAAATGTCAGCGAGGCTCTTCAGTGTGGTGCTGCGGAGCTGCAGGTGCTGCCCCAGCCCCCCAGGGCCGTGGGATGGTGATGGCAACCGCAGTGGGGTGATCCAGGAAGGGGAAATGAGGGGCTCCAGGGGATGGGGTGATCCCCGGGATTGGGGTGCTCCAGGGTGGGAGCTGTGTGGGATGGATGCTCCTGGACCATGCTGGGCATGTTCCTCTGCCACCGCTGCCCTCAGCCTGGAGACCCCCGGGATTCCCACGGGATCCAGCTGAACCCCTTGGATCCAGGGATCTGATGCTGGGTGCGATGGGGTGCAGGTCAGGGTGCAGGTTGGGGTGAAGGGCACAGATGCAGGCAAAGGTGCATGGGCAGGGATTCGTGTTGGAATGAAAGGGCCGGGATGCAGACAGAGATGCATGTTGGGGTTCAAGGGCAGGGGTGCAGGGCCAGGGGTGCAGGCAGGGATTCATGCAAGGAGCAGGCAGGGCGCAGGGAGCAGGCAGGGCGCAGGGTGCAGGCAGGGCGCTGGGTGCCGGCACCATCCGCGGCCCGCGACAGCCCTCTTGTGGTCCGGTGCAACCGAGCCCTACCCCGGTGCCGCCCGGACGGGGACCGGGACCGGGACAGGGACCGGGGTGCATCCGGGGGTTCAGCTCTAGCTCCTCCCGCAGCGGCCCCGCGGCTTGAGCAAAGAGGATGCTTGTGCAAGGGACGGCCACAAACCAGCGCTGTGCGTGTGCAAGGCGCTGGTGCAAAGGTGCGCACACGGGGCACCTGCAAGTGTGTGAGCGGGACGTGCGCTGGGCACAAACGTGAGTGTGTGAGCAGGAGGAGTGTGCACGGAGCGTGACTGTGAGCACGAGTGGGGCGTGCAAGCAGGGCACCACTGAGTGTGTGAGCGTGCAGGGCACCATTGCCGTGTGTGAGTGTGCAGGGCACCACTGTGAGTGTGCAGGGCACCACTGTGAGCGTGCAGGGCACCACTGAGTGTGTGAGTGTGCAGGGCACCACCGTGAGCGTGCAGGGCACCACTGAGTGTGTGAGCGTGCAGGGCACCACTGCAGTGCGTATGTGGCACCACTGTGAGCACCAGTGCACTGCTGCAGTGTGTGTGTGAAGGGCTCAGGTGCAGTGTATGAGTGTGCAAGCTCTGGTGTGAGCATCTGCTGCACTGCTGCTGCAGCGTGTGAGCGTGCAGGGCACTATCGTGAGTGTGCAGGTCACTATTGCAGTGCGTGTGTGCAGGGCACTATTGTGAGTGTGCAGGGCACTGTGAGTGTGCAGGGCACTATGAGTGTGCAGGGCACTATTGTGAGTGTGCAGGGCACTATGGCAGTGTGTGTGTGCAGGGCATCATTACAGGCATGCAGGGCACCACTGCAAGCACACAGAGCACCACAGTAAGCGCGCAGGGCACCATTACAAGCATGCAGAGCCCTGTTGCACCATTGCAAGCGCGCAGGCAGCCCTGTCCCCTATAACCTGCCGCAGCCACAGCCGGGGCACGTTGGGTCCCTGCTGCACCCCCAGCTCCTGCCCGGCTCAGCTCAGCCCCTCCCTGGCAGCACTGCCGGGTTCCGGGGGGGTGGCGGGAGGGACCCCAATCCCCACAGCAAGGGGCTATGGGGGGCACGTCCCCCCCCACGCCGCAGCTCCTGTGATGTGGCCTCAAGAGCCATAGAGCCGTGAAGCGCCAATTCCAGCGGCAGCGGCACCGCGGGGATGGACATGGACACAGGCACAGATCTGCTGCCCGCGGGGACTGCTGAGGGCCATGGCCAGGCCAGGGGGTGCCATGGCTGGGGGGGACCCACACATGGGGGCACAGACCCATGGAATGTGCAGCACCCTGTGGCTGCTGGTCTTGATGGTAGAATCCCAGCCTGGTTTGGGTTGGAAGGGACCTTAAAGATCATTCAGCTCCAACCCCTGCCACGGGCAGGGACACCTTCCACTAGAGCAGGTTGCTCCAAGCCCCTGTGTCCAACCTGGCCTTGAACACTGCCAGGGATGGGGCAGCCACAGCTTCTCTGGGAAAAGTCTGTGCCAGCGCCTCAGCACCCTCACAGGGAAGAGCTTCTGCCTCAGAGCTCATCTCAATCTCCCCTCGGGCAGGTTAAAGCCATTCCCCTTGGCCTGTCCCTACAGGCCCTTGTCCAAAGCCCCTCTCCAGGTTTCCTGGAGCCCCTTTAGGCACTGGAGCTGCTCTAAGGTCTCCCCTTCAGGAGCCTTCTCTTCTCCAGGCTGCCCCAGCCCAGCTCTCTCAGCCTGGCTCCAGAGCAGAGCTGCTCCAGCCCTCGCAGCAGCTCCGGGGCCTCCTCTGGCCTCGCTCCAGCAGCTCCACGTCCCTCTTGTGCTGTTGCCCCAGAGCTGGATCAGGGCTGCAGGGGGGGGCTCCCCAGAGCGCAGCAGAGGGGCAGGATCCCCTCCCTGAGCTGCTGCTCACGCTCTGGGGGTGCAGCCCAGCACACGGGGGGGTTCTGGGCTCAAGCACACACTGAAGCTGGGTCATGGGGAGCTCGTCCTTCCCCTCAGCACTGCCGTGGGGTTTGCCATGGGAGCGGTGCCCTGGCCTGCCACAGCAGCAGCGGGAATGCCGGTTGATCCCTGGCACGGGCCTGGTGCCACTCGCCCGGTGCTGGCACCCGCCGCAGCCTCATTAACCTTTCTTGATTAAGGCAATTATTCCCAGCGCATTATCCTCTAATCCAAACACCACGGCTGCTCCGGGGGGAGCGAGGCTGGGATCCAGCACCCACAGCCCCAGCAGCCGCGGCTAGGGAGGACACTGGTGGGGCAGGGGGTGTCCCCGGGCTCCCCGTGGGGGTCCCCTTGTCCTTGACCCACAGGCAGAGACCTCAGGGTGTGGGATGCAAGGGCGGGGGCTGGGAGGATCCTTGGGGTCCTCCCATGGGATCCTCTACCCTCGGGATGCCCATCCTCATGTGGGATCCCCCATCCCTGGGATGCCCATACTCATATGAGAATCCTCATTCCCTGTATTCCCATCCTCACATGGGGTTCCCTATCCCCAGTGCCCCCATCCCCAGTGCCCCCATCCCCAGTGTCCCCATTCCCGGTGTCCCCATTCCCAGTGTCCCCATGCGCTGCCCCCTCCCCACTCACAGACCCCTGGAGCCGATGCCCTTCTGCAAGGCCTTTTATTCCCATGTCAGAACCCCCCCTTGCTCCAAGGGACCCCGTCACCCCCATCCTGTGGTGGGACCCCAAGGGTGGGCAGGGGGCTCCCCCCAGCCCTGGGGCCCCTATAGTCACCCTGGGCAGGGGCTGGGGCCATGAGATGAGGACCCAACACTGAGCAAAGGGCAATGGGGCAGTGTGGGGGGAACATGGAGGGACACGGGGCACCCCCATGGGTGGGATATTGGGGGGTATTGGGTTTAATTTCCTATTTATTTACAGAATTCCCAGCTGGGAGAACAGGGAATCCCGGCAGGAGCAGCAGGGCCGGGGCCGGGGCCTCCTGCCTGCGCTACTAGACCCTTGCCTGTGTTGCCAGACCCCTGCCTGCACTGCCAGACCCCTGCCCACCACTGGAAATCACCCTAATATTGATATTATTAATGATAATAGCGATGATAACGGGAAACGAGGCCGGGCTGGCACCGGGGCAGCCCCCGGGCCATGGTCCAGGCAGGGATCCGGCCTCGGCACCCGGGAGCTGCGGGTGGGCGGCTCCAGATGTGGAGAGAGCTGCACATCTGGGGAGAGAGCACTGCAGATCCGGGAAGTGTGGGAGAGCGGGTCCCACCGGAGCAGCCATCCTGCCCCGGAGCATCCATCCATCCCACCCCCGAGCAGCCATCCTGCCTGGAACAGCCATCCCAACCCACAGCATCCATCCCATCTCTCCCGCACATCCGTCCTGCCCTGGAACATCCATCCATCCTGCCCCAGATCGCCCATCCCCTGCCAGAGTATCCCTTCTGCCCTGGAGTGTCCATTCTGCCCTGGATCCATAGTGCCCCAGATCATCCATCCCACCCTGGAGCATCATCCCACTGCAGAGCATTCCTCCTGCCTTGAAGCATCCCTCCTGCCCCAGAGCATCTGTCCTGTCCTAAAGCAACCATCCATCGCACCCCAGAGCATCCCTTCTGCCTCAGAGTATCCATCCCATGCCAGAGCACCCATCCTGCCCTAGAGCATCCGTTCTGACCTGGACCATCCATCCCACCTAGAACACCCATCCATCCCGCTCCAGAGTACCCCTCCTGCCCTGGAGCATGCATCCATCCCACTTCGGAGCATCCATCCCACCTTCCCTGGCGCACCCTGCCCAGGGCTGCCGCTGCCCCCCACTCCCATGGGTCTCCCGGTGTCTTTCTGAGGCTGAATCCAGATCATTTGGGTCATTCCCGGGGCTCCCCCCAAGGCCCCTCTCCGGCCGAGCCAAGCTGTGCCGAGCCGCACCGGTGCCGGCCCTGTCCGGGGTCACCGGCTCCGCGGGGCCGTGCTGGGGTGGCCGCAGGGCAGCGGGATGGGGGGTCCCGCAGCCCCGTGCACCCCGATCCCCATGGAAAACCCCGGGAGCGGCTCGGAGGGGCCGCGCTCGGTCCCGCTCCGTGCCGCGGCTCCGGTGCCACCCCGGCTCACATGGGCACGGCTGCGAGGGGCGGGCAGGGATCGGGGGGTCCCTGCCCTCCGTGGCCGTTGCGTCCCGGCGGGATGAGGGGCTCGGAGCATCCCGGGACCTGCTGTGCTTTAGGAATAGGCCAGTCCCTGGAGCGGCCGCGCGGGCGTGTGGAACTTGTCCGAGTCCTCGAAAGCCGCGTCTGGGAAACGGGAGGGATGGAGAGGGAATGAGGCGGGATACGGGGAGCGGGGGGGACAGGGGGGACAAGGATGAGGGCGGCGCGGTGCAGCCACCCCTGCGGGTGCAGGGAGCCCCGGGGGGTGCGGAGGGGTGCGGGCAGGGTGCGGGGGTATCGGGGGGGTGCGGGCAGCCCCGCACTCACCCTGCAGGCTGCTGGTGCTGGCGCAGGCGGGCGGAGGGGAGCTCTGCGGCCGCACCACCGGCGCGAAGGCGCTTTTCTGCTTCACGGCCGAGATCATGTTGACCGGGGAGAAGGAGAAGACCCCGGTGGGGGTGGAGGCGCTGGTGCCCGACGGGAGGGTGATGGACGAGGCGCCGAGCGGGGGGCTGGCGGGCATGACTGCGGGGACAGACCCGCTCAGCGCCGCGCCGCTCCGCGCCGGGATGCCGCACACCGCGGGCACACCGCGGGCACCCGGCTTTGCATCACCCGCTCCCTCGGCTTTGGGGACATCCCAGGGCTGGTGCACAGTGCTGGGGACACTCCAGGGCTGCTGTGTAGCTTTGGGGACACCCCACGGCTGGTGCGTGATCTTGGGGATGCGCTGGGGCTGGCACATGGCTTTGAGGATACCTGAGGCTGGTGTATGGTGCTGGGGACACCCCAGGGCTGGCACATGGCTATGGGGACACCGTGAGGCTGGCGCATGGCAATGGGAACACCCCAGGGCTTTGGGGATACCCAGGGCTGGCACATGGCATTGGGGACACCCTGGGGCTGGTGCGGCATTGGGAACACCCGGGACTGGTGCAAGGCGTTGGGGACACCCGTGGCATATGGCTTTGGGGACACCTGAGACTGGTGCACAGCACTGGGGACACCCAGGGCTGGCACATGGCACTGGGGACACCCTGGGGCTGGTGCATGGCTTTGGGGATACCGAGGGCTGGTGCATGGCACTGGGGACACCCTGGGGCTGGTGCATGGCTTTGGGGACATCCCAGGGCTTTGGGGACACCCAGTGTTGTCACATGGCGTTGGGGACACCCCGGTGCTGTCACACGGCGTTGGGGACCCCCCCCTGGTCCGTGACTCACTGGCGTAGGGCGAGTTGGCGGTGGAGCCGTTGAGGAAGCTGGGGGACCCGGGCACCCCGAGCCCGGCCATGGTGCCGCCGCCGTAGCCGGTGATACCGGTGCCGCCGCCGTAGCCGCTGTGCTGCGGCGTGGAGCTGGGCACGTACCCCCGCGGCGAGGCGCTGCCGGGGCTGCGGGAGTAGCCTGCGGGCGACAGGGGCCGCGGTGGCACCGGGGGCCGCGGCAGGGCCCCCCCCGCCGCCCCGCTGTCCCCCGGCGCACCTTGCTCCGTGCCCTGCGGCGAGTCGCCGATGCTGACGGCCAGTTGGGTGCCGAAGGAGCTGACCCCCATGACGCCGGCGGCGGGGCCGTGGGTACCGGCCAGCGACGGGACCTGCCCCGCGCTGCGGGGGACGCTGTACAGCGCCTCGGCCACGTCCGCAGCGCGCTTCAGGATGATGTCCTGCGGGCAGGGACACGGGGACGGGTGGCGGCACCGCTCGGGGTGACCCCCGGGGTGTGCTGGGCGGTGATGGGGGGCTGAGAACACCCCAGATCGTGTCACGTCCCGGGGCACCACAGCATCGTGGGGTGCAGGATGGGGTATCATGGGGCAAGGACGGACCAAGACCCCCCAGCTCCTGTGGCCTGCCAGGACACCAGAGCACCCCCAGGGTACAGGATGGGGTTTGAGGGGGCAGGGAGAGACTGGGACACCCCAGCTTGTGTCAGATCATGGGGTACCCGAGCAGCCCTGGGGTGTGATGTGGCACATGGGGACTGAGATCCCCCAGTTAGTGTCACCTTCCAGGGCACCTGAGCATTCCCAGGGTGTGATGGGGCATGAGGGGACTGAGACCCCCCAGCTCATGTCACCTCCCAAGGCACCCGAGCATCCCCAGGACACAGAATGGGGTCTGATGGGGCACATGGGGACCAAGATCCTCCAGTTCATGTCACCTCATGGGGTACCTGAGCATCCCTGGGGTGTGATGGGGCACATGGAAGACTGAGACCCCACAGCTCAAGTCACCTCCAAGGGGACCTGAGCATCCTGGGGTGCAGGATGGGGTGTGATGGAGCACAGGGGGCTGAGAACATCCCATCTCATATCAATTCCCAGGGCATCCAAGCATCCCCAGGGCATAGGATGGGGTATGATGGGATATGGGGGGACCGAGACACCCCCCCCAGCTCATACCACCGGCCGGGAAGGCCATAGGAACAAAGGCAGCTTTGGAAGCTGCTGACCCCTTCCCCTGCAGTTGGAGGGCTCAGAGTGGGGGGGGAGGGGGGGGCCCAGCGCTGACTCAGCGCCTGAGGCATCCTGATGTGAAGCAGATGTGGGGCTCCTGCATCCCTGCTCCAGCACTGCAGGAGGGTGGGATGAGCCGGGGGGGTGTGCGGGGGTCCTGGTACCTGGTTGCTGTGCGGCATTCCATAGAGAGCCTCCACCAGGTCAGCCGCCCGCTTCAGCAGCACCTCCTGGATAGGGAATGGGATGGGATTTAGGGGGATCCATGCCCCACTCTCTGCCCTGTGGTCCTTTGGCATGGTGACCCCAATGGGTGCAGGAGGGGATGCCGCGTACCCCCCTGCACCCATGGGTGTCACCGGGCATGGGATGGGGGGGTCCCTACCTTAGGCAGGCGCTCAGGGTCCCCAGGGTGCCGGGGAATGACCTTCTGCAGCCGCTGGAACCCATAGTCGATGGTGGGCTCATTCAGCGCTATAGGGGGAGAGGGGGTCAGGGTCTGGCCCCACAGCGCTGGTTCCATAAGGAAACTGAGGCGTGGACTGTGGGTTTAGGGGTGAGCCATAGGGGGAACCCCCTATCCCACAGGGATACCCTGATTGAGCCTCTTCCTCACCCACGCCCTGGCTGGCAGCCCCCTGCCCCATAGATGGGGGTCCTGAGGGGATGGGGGGGTGCAGGAGTGGGGTGACTTGCAGCATGGCATGGAGCTGGTGACATGAGACATGGCACATGGAACACGGGATGTGACACATGGGATGTGACACATGGGACATGGGATGTGGCCACC
Organism: Strigops habroptila; assembly: GCF_004027225.2. NCBI lineage: Eukaryota > Metazoa > Chordata > Aves > Psittaciformes > Psittacidae > Strigops > Strigops habroptila. The sequence continues at coordinate 336,717 of NC_044283.2, forward strand.
ATGGTGGGACCGATGCTCTGCTGCACCATGCCTGCTGCCCCACTCACACAACATGCGTGCATCATGCTCTGGTCATGCTTACACATGTGTACGGCTCTGCTCACACTGCACATGTGTGTATGGCCCCACCCACACTACATACGTGTGTATGGCCCCAGTTGTGCTGCACACGTGTGCATGGCCCCACCCACACCACATACGTGTGTATGGCCCCAGTTGTGCTACACACGTGTGCATGGCCCCACTCATGCCACATATGTGTTCATGCAGACACTGCACACACGTGCATGGCCCCACTCACACCACACATGTGCACAGGGCCCTGTTCTTGCTGCCTGGGGGTCTCAACAGTGGGTTGCAATAACTGTCCCCCATCACCCTGATCCTACCCCCAACCCTGCCCCAGACCCTGCCGTCACCCCCTTCCTGCCCCTGCCCCACAACCCAATCCTGCCCCATGCCTGTCCCCTTGCACTCTGCCCATCCCCTTGCCCAAAGCCACCCATGGGGGGCCCCCAGCAGGGCAGGATTGTCCCAAGTGGGCACACAGATATCCTGGGTACCAGCGTGCACCCTCTTCCCATGGTCTGCCCCCATTCCCGGGCTCTGTTCCCCATTCCCGGGCTCTGCCCCCACCCCATGGCTCTGCCCCCCCTCACCGGTGTAGACGAAGCGCCCGGGGGCCCCTTTGCAGAACTGTTTGGACTTGTAGGACAGCGTCACCTCCACCACGCCGGGGATGTGCCGCGGGGGGGTCTGCACCCGGATGGCGTGAGGGGTGATGAGCTGCGGGGGGACACAGGCCTCAGCGCACAGCCGGGGGGCCCGGCAGCCCCCCCCCTCCCCCCGCACCCCCCGCACCCCCCGTACCTCGCTCCACACCAGCATGGTGCCGAACACGACCTGCAGCCCATCGAAGAAGTTGTCCCCGATGACGATGACGGTGGCGCCGCCCGTGGTCCAGCCCTCGCTGGGGCTGATGGCTTTGATGCAGGGGGTGGCTGCTTTGGGACAGAGGGGGCAGAGAGTGAGGGGGGGCACCGCGGTGTGGGGCTGGGGGAGAGCAGGCAGAGACGGGGAGCACAGCGAGAGGGAACCGGGACAGATGGGTGGCCATGGACACATGGACATGGGTGGGGATGGAAGGATGGATGGATGGATGGATGGATGGATGGATGGATGGATGGATGGATGGATGGATGGATGGAGAGCACATCCATGCACATGATGGAGGGACAGAGAGCAAACAGGTCAGATGGATGCCCAGCGAAGCTGTGGCTGCCCCATCCCTGGCAGTGTTCAAGGCCAGGTTGGACACAGGGGCTTGGAGCAACCTGCTCTAGTGGAAGGTGTCCCTGCCCGGGGCAGGGGTTGGAGCTGGAGGAGCTTTAAGGTCCCTTCCAACCCAAACCAGGCTGGGATTCAATAACATGGGGCAGAGGGACACACAGACATGGCAGATGCAGGGATGGATGCAGTGGTGGGTGGACACAGAGCACCCGAAGGTGCAGGACAGGTGGGATGGACAGAGAGACGAAGGGACAGACAGAGATGGGTGCACTTGGGGTGGACGGACAGATGGACAAGGCATGGATATGGGGCTGGGTGCCCTGTGCGGGCCCCCAGGTGGTGTGGGACAGAGCTGGGCACAGACACATCTGATCCCGTGGGGCACACACATCCCTGCTCCTCCACGTGGCCTCATACACGTGTCAGGGCATGGCACACGCGTGTGCGGACTCACCTTCGGAGGGGTCGAGGCGCCGCGCGCGCCGGCCGTGCTTGGAGTTGTTGTGCACAAACATGTTGTCGGACACGGCCAGGACGTGCCCGTCCACGTTCACCGTCGTCGACACGACCACCTGCGGCACAGGGCGACCGGCTCAGGGACACCGTGTCCCCGCGTGCCCCCTGCGCCCCACGGCCACTGCCCGGCCCCACGGCCACTGCCCGGCCCCATGGCCACCGCAGCGGGCGGGCTGGTGTGTCCTTCCTTCCCCATGGGGACCCCTCAGGGCGCTCCCCCTGCCATGGGTGCATCACCCCATGGTGAGGTCCTCACCCCCTGCTCAGCTCTAGTGTCCCCCTGCGCCTCTGAGCACCCTGGAACCATCACTGGTGTCCTCTCGACCACCCCGTGTCTTAGTGATCATACGTGTGTGCACATACGTGCTGCATGGCTACATGTGCGTGTGCCAAGGGGTATGCGTGCACCTGCACATGTATGTTTGTGCAGGAGCACTTGTGTGTGTACATGTGCATGTGCCAAGAGCAATGTGTGCACCTGCACATGTATGTGCACGCAGGAACGTGCATACATGTGCGTGTGCCAAGAGGTATGTGCACACCTGCACACGTATGTGCGCACAGGAGCACTTGTGTACGTGCCAAGGGGTCTGTGTGGGAGCACTTGTGCACACACACAGTAACATACATGTACATGTGTGTGCCCCCATGGCCACGCAGGACGCCCCCAGCAGCCGCCCATGGCCCGGGGCACCCCAGGCCCCCCCAGCCCGCCCCTGGCCCCCCCCGCGCCCCGTCCCCCCCGGCCTTGGCTGCGCTCCCGGCGCCGCCGCCGCGATGCAAATTGCCTGGGTCGTTAATCACGGGAAATGTCACAATTATCATATCGTTACGAGAGGCCCCTAATGAAGCGCCTGCGCTGGGGGGGGCGCGCCGGACCCCCCCTCCGCGCCCGGCAGCCAGCCAGCTGCTGCGTCCCGGCAGCGCGGGCCGGGGTGCGGGGGGGACTTGGGGTACAGGGGGTGTGGGGGTAAGGGGGTGCGGGGGGTACGGGGGTGCAGGTTGGGGCTGGCAGAGAGCAAAGGGAATGAAGAGTTTGGTGGGTCGGGGTTGGAAAGGGAATGAGGGGAGTTGGGGGCTACAAAGGGGTCCCAGGGGAGTTGGGTTTGAAAGAGGAGTTTGCCAAGGGGTTGAAGGGGAGTCGGGGTTTGTAAAGGGGGTGAGAAGAATTGGGGGTTACAAAGGGGCTCCGGGGGAACTGCGGGTTGCAAAGGGGACAAGAGACGTTGAGGTTTGCAAAGAGGTTTGAGGGAATTGGGGTCTGTGAAGGGAATGAAGGGAATTGGGGTTTGCAAAGAGGAGTTTGCAAAGGGGCTGAAGGGGAATTGGGGTTCGCAAAGGGGTTCAGGGGAGCAATGGTTTGTAAAGGGGTGAGAGGAATTGGGGTTTGTAAATCGGGGTCTGTAAAGAGGTTCAAGGGGTATCAGGGTTTGCTAAGGGTTTGCGAGGAGTTGGGCTTTGCAAAGGGATCGGGGGGAATTGGGGGTTACAAAGGGATTCAAAGGGAATTGTGGGTTGCAAAGGGGGTGAGAGAAGCTGGGGTTTGCAAAGAGGTTTGAAGGGAATTGGGGTTTGTAAAGGGAATGAGGGGAATTGGGTTTGAAAGAGGAGTTTGCAAAGAGGTTCAAGAGGAGTCAGGGTTTGCAAAGAGGAGTTTGCAAAGGGATTGAAGGGGAATTGGGGTTTGCAAAGGGATTCCAGGGGAACGATGGTTTGTAAAGGGGCGAGGGGAATTGGGGTTTGTAAATCAGGATTTGTAAAGAGGCTCAAGAGGAATTAGGGTTTGGAAAGGGGGTGATGGGAATCAGGGTTTGCAAAGGGATCCAAGGGGGATTGGGGTGTGTAAAGAGAGAAATTGGGGTTTGCAAAAGGAATGAGGGGGATTGGGGTTTGCAAAGGGAATGAGGGGGATTGGGGTTTGCAAAGAGAATGAGGGGGATTGGGGTTTGCAAAGGGGTTCCAGAGGGATTGGGGCTGGCAAAGGGGTATGTAAAGAGGTTCAAGGGGAATTAAGGTTTGCAAAGAGGAATATGCAAAGGAGGTGCGAGCAATTGGGCTTTGCAAAGGGATCGGGGGGAATTGGGGTTTGTAAATAGGGTTTCAGGAGAATTGGGGTTTGCAAAGAGGAGTTTGCAAAGGGGTTCAGAGGGAATTGTGGATTGCAAAGGGGACAAGAGAAGTTGGGGTTTGTAAAGGGGTTCAAGGGGAAATGGGGTTTGCAAAGAGGAGTTTGAAAAGGGGATGAGGGGAATCAGGGTTTGCAAAGGGGCTCAAGGGGGATTGGGGTTTGTAACGGGATCAAGGGAAATCAGGGTTTGTAAAGGGGTTGCGGAGGGATTGATGTTTGCAAAGAGAGAAATTGGGGTTTGCAAAGAGGGGTTTGCAAAGGGGTTTAAAGTGAATTGGGATTTGCAAAGGGGTTCCACTGAAATTGGAGTTTGCAAATTGGGGTTTGTAAAGAAATATGAGGGGAATTAAGGTTTGCAAAGAAGAGTTTGCAAAGGGGTTCGAGGGCAATTAGAGTTTGCAAAGGGAGTTCGGAAAGGGGGTGAGAGGAACTGGGGTTCAAGGGGAACGCTGGTTTGTAAAGGGGTGAGTGGGATTGGGGCTTGCAAAGGGGATGAGGGGATTTAGGGCTTGCAAAGGGGAGCTGGCAAAGGGGCCGAGAGGAATTAGGGTTCGTAAAGGGGTGCAAAGGGGACTGTGGGTTGCAAAGGGGACAAGAGAAGTTGGGGTTTGCAAAGAGGTTTGAAGGGAATTGGGGTTTGCAAAGGGGTTCAAGAGGAGTCTGGGTTTGCAAAGAGGAGTTTGCAAAGGGGATGAGGGGAATCAGGGATCGCAAAGAGGGTGAGAGGAATTGGGCTTTGCGAAAGGGAAGGAGGGGAACAGGGGTTTGCAAATCAGGGTTTGCAAAGGGTTTTCAAGGGAATTGGGGTTTGTGAAGGGGTTCAAGGGGAATTGGGGTTGGAAAATTGGGGTTTGTGAAGGGGTTCAGGGGGAATTGAGGTTTGCAAAGAGGTCAAGGGGAATTAAGGAAGTTTGTGAAGGGAATTGGGGTTTGTGAAGGGGTTCAAGGGGAATTGGGGTTGGCAAATTGGGGTTTGTAAATGGGGTTCAGGGGGAATTGAGGTTTGCAAAGGGGTCAAGGGGAATTAGGGAAGTTTGTGAAGGGAATTGGGGTTTGTGAAGGGGTTCAAGGGGAATTGGGGTTGGCAAATTGGGGTTTGTAAATGGGGTTCAGGGGGAATTGAGGTTTGCAAAGGGGTCAAGGGGAATTAGGGACTCGATTCCCCATTTGGGGAATCGAGTCCCTAATTCCCCTTGACCCCTTTGGGAAAGTGCAGGTGCTCTCCAAGCCCATCCCCTTCCCGCAGCCCTGGCTGTGGGGCAGGATTTGGGGGGCTCCTCACCTGGAAGCGCCGCATGTCCCGGGGGTTCCCGGCATTCTTCAGGCAGTTCTGGTTGCATTTGAGGAAAAACTTGAGGAAAAACCTGGGATGGAGGGAAAGAACCCAATGGTTGGTGCTGGCAAACTGGGGGGGGGGGGGTCCCAGAGAGCCAGTGATGTGTTCCCAATGTGTCATCCTGTCCCCATCCCAGCATCCCATCCTGCTGCATCCCGGTGTCCCATCCTGTCCCAATTCCAATGTAACATTCTGCTCCATCCCAGCATCTCATCCCAGCTTCCTATCCTGTCCCTATCCCTGTGTGCCATCCTACCCCACTGTGCCATCCTGCCTAATCCCAGCATCCCATCCTGCTGTATCCCAGTGTCCCATCTTGACCCCATCCCAGCATTCCATCCTGCTGCATCCCAATGTGCCATCCTGCACAGTCCCAGCATCCCATTCTGTCCCCATCTCAGCATCGCATCCTGTCACATCCCAGCTTCCCATTCTTTCCCAATCCCACTGTCCCCATCCCACTGTGCCATCCTGTCCCCATCCCAGCAACATACCCTGTCCCATTCCAGTGTCACATCCTGTCCACCTCCCAGCATGAAATCCTGTCCCCATCTCAGAACCACATCCTGTTGCATCCCAGTGCGCCAACCTCTCCCCATCCCAGCATCACCTCCTGCTGCATCCCGGCATTCCACCCTGTCCCATCCCAGCATGCCATCCTGTCCCATAACAATGTGTCACCCTGTCCCAATCCCACTGTGCCATCCTGTCCCCATCCCAGCATTCCACCCTGTCCCCATGCCAGCATCCCACCCTGTCCCATCGCAGCATCCCATCCTGTCCCCATGCCGGTGGGAGTTCCTGTCACATCCCAGTGTGCCAGCCTGTCCCCATCCCACTGCCCATCTGCCGCATCCCAGAGCACCATCCTGTCCCCATCGCAGTGTCCCATCCTGCTCCCATGCCGAGGGTACCCCAAACCCTTCAGCCCCATCCCTGGGGACAGGGGCTGCACCCCCGGGGGACACAGATGTCCCCATCCCGTATCCCCCTGGGAACACTGGG